>NW_028288790.1:300000-563268 GCF_059628265.1 Tinamus guttatus | reverse complement strand
CTTGAAAATGCAGTTTTGAAATTACCTCAGAATCATAGAATGCTTAAGGTTGGAACGGACCTCTAGAGGTCATCTAGTCCAACCCCCCTGCACACGCAGAATCACCTAGAGCACATGGCACAGGACTGTGTCCAAGTGAGTTTGGAAATTCTCCAGAGAAGGAGACTCCACAACCTCTCTGGGCAGCCTGTTCCAGTGCTTTGTCACGCTCACTGTTAAAAAATTTTTCCTTAATTTCCTGTGGAACTTTTGGTGTTCCAGTTTGTGGCCATCACCTCTAGTTCTGTTGGTGGCCACCACTGAAAAGAGGCCAGCACCATCCTCCTCCCTCCCTCCCTTGAGGTACTTATAAACACTGATTAGATCCCCTCTCAGCCTTCTCTTCTCCAGGCTGAACAGGCGCAGCTCCCTCAGCCTCTCTTTATAGGGCGGATGTTCCAGGCTCCTGACCATCCTTGTAGCCCTGCGCTGGACTCTCTCCAGCAGCTCCACATCCCTCTTGTACTGGGGGGTCCAGCATGGGACACAATACTCTGGATGTGGCCTCACCAGGCCTGAGTAGAGGGGCTGGAGACGCTCTTCTTAATGCAGCCCAGGATCCCATTGGCCTTCTTGGCCACAAGAGCACACTGCTGCCTCCTGGTCAACTTGTCCACCACGACACCCAGGTCTTTCTCTGCAGAGCTGCCCTCCAGAAGGTCGGTCCTCAGCCTGTACTGGTGTCTGGGGCTTATTTCTCCCCAGGTGCAGGACTTTGCACTTGGCCTTGTTGAATTTCATGAGGTTTTTCACCGCCCAGTTGTCCAGTCTGTCCAGGTCCCTCTGGATGGCAGCGCAGCCCTCTGGGGTATCAGTTACTCCTCCCAGTTTCGTGTCATCAGCAAACTTGCTGAGGGAGCACTCTGTGCCTTCATCCAGGTCATTGATGAATAAATTGAACAGGACTGGACCGAAGACTGACCCCTGGGGGACACCGCTAGCTACAGGCCTCCAACTAGACCCACCACCACTGATCACCACCCTCTCAGCTCTTGCCATCCAGCCAGTTCCTAACCCACCTCACTGTGCACTCATCTATCCCATACTTCCAGACCTTGCCCAGGAGGATGTTGTGAGGGACGATGTCAAAAGCCTTGCTGAAGTCAAGATAGACAACATCCACCGCTCTCCCCTCATCTATCCAGCTGGTCATTCCATCATAGAAGGCTATCAGGTTAGTCAAGCAAGATTTCCCTTGGTGAATCCATGCTGATGTTTGCTTCCCACACTGAAGCTGGAATAAATGAAATTGCTTTAATTATTCTCATTACTTTCCTAGGGAATGGCCGGAGTGAAAGGCAGCATTTAGCAGTGAGCTACAGCAGGGTTCTGCCCTTCCTCCTGCCCCAAGCCCTGCGGGATGCAGCTCCCCTCTCCTAGGACACACGCGGAGCCTGGCCGCAGGCTCTGAGCCAGCGCAACCCCCCTTCACCCCTCCGTTCCCGGGTCCTTCCTCCATGCCTGTCCCGCACATCCCGTCTCATCTTGGAGAAATCCCTGCATTTCCAGTGAGAGAGGGGTCCATTAATTTTAAGCCCTAGAGCTGCTGCAGAAGAGCTGCCCATCACTGTCCACTGCTTTGTGCTTCCCAGGCCAGGGAGTGCCGGCAGCCAGTTTCGTGCAGGCTGGCATTTCCTGGGATATTTATGCATCCGGATCAGCCGGGACCTCCCAGCCAGACCCAGTTGGTGCCCGTCTCTGTGCTGAGGAGCGGGGGGCAGTGAGGCCGGGTTCTGGCTGGACACTGGGCCATTCTTCTGGAGAAAGTCCTCGCCAACCCCGAGGTCATGCAGGAGTGACACCGAAACACCAGGGCCTTTGGGAACGACGCGGAGACACGTTCGCTGTCAAATGGAATCTATTAAAAGGATTAGAGGCTTTTTCATCAATACCCCTGTGACACCATGATGGGCTGAAATTGCTGCAAAAACATCATTATTAAAAATGGGCCTATTAGTATTAGAATGGACAGAAGCTCCTGCTAATTTTAGCACCAGCCGCCAGGGCCGGCCTTTCCAGGGGGGATGTGATTCCCTGTTGGGGGAAATGCAGGGGAAGTGGAACAGGATAACTTCACTGCTTGGAAAGCCAGGCAGGACAGAGCTGAAGGGGCAGCCCTGCCCAGCCCATGTGCTCAGTCGCGGGTGGCCGCTTGGCTTTGCTCCCAAAAACCGCAGTTTTATCAAACCGAAGTGCTCATCGGCAACGCATAGGTTCTAACAGTGGCATTGAGGGAAGCGTATCTGAACAAATCACTTGAGTTCTTTTGTTTTATTTTTCACGGAGCTAAAAGTAAGTCTTTGGACCTTTATGTATGTGAGTGCTGCGCGATACAATGAATCTAATATTTATAATAGCACATAACGCACTGACGTTGTCAAATGAAACGCCTAGCTGTTGACAAGGACTCAGAAATTCTCTTTCATAGAGGCAGCTCCTCCGAAGGCAGCTCTGAGCACTGGCACTTTCGATGCACATGTGGTTTGTGGGGCATCCTGGATGGCAAGCGCAGGGCTGGGAGCTGCCCCGGGGCCCACTCGGACTCCAACCCTGCTTGGGATCCCGGCCCCCAGGCAGCCACAAGGGCCCGAACTGGAGCTGGACATTGGCAGTGCCAGCGCCTGAGTGAAACCTCCCATGTGCACAGGCTTCTTCCTTTTTCTTTCCTTTCCTTTCCTTTCCTTTCCTTTCCTTTTCCTTTCCTTTCCTTTCTTTCCTTTCCTTTCCTTTCCTTTCCTTTCCTTTCCTTTCCTTTCCTTTCCTTTCCTTTCCTTTCCTTTCCTTTCCTTTCCTTTCCTTTCCTTTCCTTTCCTTTCCTTTCCTTTCCTTTCCTTTCCTTTCCTTTCCTTTCCTTTCCTTTTCCTTTCCTTTCCTTTCTTTCCTTTCCTTTCCTTTCCTTTCCTTTCCTTTCCTTTCCTTTCCTTTCCTTTCCTTTCCTTCCTTTCCTTTCCTTTCCTTTCCTTTCCTTTCCTTTCCTTTCCTTTCCTTTCCTTTCCTTTCCTTTCTTCCCTTCCCTTCCCTTCCCTTCCCTTCCTTCCCTTCCCTTCCTCCTTCCCTTCCCTTCCCTTCCTTCCCTTCCCTTCCCTTCCCTTCCCTTCCCTTCTCCTTCCTTCCCTTCCCTTCCCTTTCCCGCTCCGTGGGGATGCACTGTCCCCTTGCACGGTGGCCACATGCCCGCGGCCACTGGCGCCCGCTCCAACAGCCTTCAGGACTAAGCTCGGGAATACAACCGTGGCCACGGGGCTGGGAATATCCTGTTCCCATGATGGCCGGTGTGTCACAGCCATCGTGGGGAAACTGGTCTGTTGGGACTCGACTGGGAGAAAGGCCTTTTAAGGCAGGCAGGGATTTCATTAATTATTGCCTGCCTTTTAGCAGCACAAAAATGCAGGTCTTAAAAATATTTTCTAAGATGACATCAGTGTCTTCAGTTTAGCTTGGATTTTACTGTTATTATTTCAGCTACACAAAATATGTCAGGAATATTGGAAGTCAGTGGCGCCTCCCTTTCTGCTGCGCCTGGCTTGAGCTTGCTTTCCCTTCTCCTTGACCTCTGGATGCCGTTGGCATGACAAGCCGCTCCAACCTGCCAGATTAGGTCCTATTTTAGCCCGTAATTGCTTGGTCCCTTGATGCTTCAGTTTATCAACCCCATGTGATACCCTGTGGCCTCCCTGCCTATGGTGCTCAGTGAGGCTTGTTCCCCGCTCTCCCCCAGCTGGCCATTTCTCCTCTGGTTTTATACCCAAGTGCAGAGCTAAGAGTTTAATGGACGTGTTCTGTCCCTGCACAATTACTCCATGAAGACGTTTCGTGGGCTGGCAGCGATGGAGCGCAGAGATGCTCTTTGGGTGCCTGTCTCGAGACCTTCGAGGCCAGCGATGCTGAGCCACTGATGTGCTCTCTAAGTGCCTTCAAGTTGGGCTTGCAAAATCGCCAGCTGTTCTTGAAAATGCAGGCTGTTCTTCGCCTGCAGATGACTCAACGAACACAAAACATTAATGGAGGAGCGTTATTAGCCGGAGTTACTCAACGGGCTGTTTATCCACATCAGAAGGACTCTTCCTCCTTGCTCATCCTTTTCTGCCTCTTTTGTCAGAGCAAACGTGAGGGTTTATTTCAGGTTCCAGCATGCAGGATCTTGAAGAGAAAGGCTTGTCTGTAGGGCAGGAGGAATCAATCCAAGAGTTGCCTCCTCTTCTCCCAGCTCTCGTCTCTCGGCTCCTGGCTGTGGAGCAGCAGCACCACCGCCCAACACGCACTTTCCTTGCCAGGCCATGCAAACATACAAGAAAAGAGAACAAAACCCATTTTTTTTTCTCAGTATTTTACAGGTTGCTGCTGCTGGCTTTTCCTCACCCAATCTCTGCCGATGGCTCCACACTGGTGGGGTAGCAATGAGAGGACATTGGGATAAGGATGGTGCTCAGGACCCAGGTGGCTTCAGGACTGATGCAACCCTAAGTGAAAGAACACCAAAAACGAGGTTGGCCTCTGCTTCCATTAAGGTATCTGAGCAGCAGAGCACACCGGAGAGAGCAAAGAGCTGGGCAGCACGTCAGGACAATCTGTTTATCAGTATTTTCCATGAAGGACCGGCAGTTCTTTAAAGAGGATAAAGCCAGAGGGACATTAAAGAGAAATCCATATAGGGGCTATGGGGTATAACTAGTTTCTATATTTGACCAGTGTAAAAGTTTATCTTTAAGTCTTCTCTATTTTTTAAATATGACATCAATGTATTTGGTTTTGTTTGGATTGTCCCTAACTACCAGGTTTATTATTATTATTATTATTTTAAACTATTCCCCAAAATTGAGACTATTTATCCAGGACATAAAAATACCCCCAAATTCTGATGTCTTTGGCAGAGAAGTGGCAGCCCATTTGTTTTGCACGTGATAAATGCTCCTGCTGCCACGTTACTCCCACCACAAACTCAACGATTGTTTAATTTTCAGTCCAATTCTTAAAAAGAAAAGAAAAGATAAAAAACCCTAAATGTTCTAAGCAGAGTTAATGTTATATTAATTTTTTAAACCAACAAGGCAAACTGGCTCGTAACATAAATATTTTACCAACCATTTATAAAATATTGTGGCTGCTAAAAAAATAACACAGTTGGTCAAAAAACTTCAGAGGCTTCGAGCTCGCGGCGAGCTCGCTGGGAGCTTCCCGGGAGGGCAGGAGCTGCCTCCATGGTGCTGGGAGAAGCTCCGTGCCTGGCATGGGGAGGTGACGGCTCCGACTCCGGCTCTGGCTCTGGTCCCAGCCCCGGAGCTGGTGGCAGCTTTGCAGGACGGTGGCAGTTGGGGTCATCTCATCCGGCTCCCTCTTTGCTTCCTGGACCCAGTGGAGCAGCCGTGGACCCACTGCTGCTTCCGAGCCCCAGCAGTGCTTTCCCAGCAGCTTTTCCCAGCCAGCGGGGCTGGGGAACGGATTCCTTGATGTTGGATTTCCCTCCAGTCTCACCAGCAGCCCTATCTGGGCACAGGCCTGTGACAATATTGACCATGACCATCACCATGGCATCTGGCCTGGCCAAACCTTCCCTCTCCCTGGCAAAACTGCAGCATAGGAGCTGGGAATGTGGCAAAAATCAACTCAAACCAACCCCAAACCCGGGCTGGGCTCAGGCCGGGTGCTCTGTGAACAGCTGTTCCTGGTTGGAAAGCCTCCGGCAGTGCCAAGCTGCAGGGCTGGAGCCGGAGGTGCACGGAGGGAAAAAGGCTTTACCAAACTCACTTTAAAACAAGTGAAAACAGCATTAAACAAACATGTAGCCTTTTGTGAGGGAGGCTAATCCCTCTTTTCTCATGTTAACATTAAGGAGTTATCACATGGATTTAGCTGTTTTCTCTGTGGACCGGGAACAGCAATTCGGGAGCAGGACATCGGAAGGCTTCCAGGAGGTGGAAGGGATGGTAACAGGTACAGGTGAGGGGCTGCCCAGAACTCCCCTCCTGGGACCCCGGAGGAGGGAGTGAGGGAGAGAGGTCAACAGAAATGATGGTAATAATAATAATAATAATAATAACAACAACAACAATGATAATACTAATAATAATAAAGGAGGAGGCTGGAAGCCTTTTCTCCACCAGACAAAGCTGCAAGGCAAAGGGTCCAGCCTCGCAGCACCCCGGGGAAGCAGCAGTGCCGGGGGGATGCGGAGCATGGGGATGGCAGGAACACGGGAGGGACATGGGACATGCGTTTGGCGTCCAACCAGTGAGGTCAAGGGAGCCGAATCTCGGTTGCTGGTCCCTCCATGTGCTCTCCTTGACCTGAAGCCTGAGCCTGTCGCTGCTTTGCAAGGAAAGAAAGGGGAGGGGATGCTATTTCCTCTTCCGAGGGGGGATTTTATGGTTGTCTGCACATTTCCAGCTTGCTGCAGCCCAGAGCCAGTCTGTGAAGGATCCCACCTTTCCGGATGCACCTGGGAGAAGGGATGGTGGGTCTGCCATCCCTGCTGCTGCGGTGGGTGGATGGGTCTGGTGTTTCTCCCCAGGGATTGGGCTTCTCTGGGGATGTTTCACACCCCAGGCTAGTCAGAAAAACACCCCAACTTTGGCTGGGAAATAGGGACATTGGGAATGTGTCACCAAGAATGGTCGCTGCCTGTGTCCCTGCCGGGAGGGCCTGTGGTGGGGGCGGTGGCACCTGATGCTGGGAAATGCTGGGAAGCACCCGGCATGTGGTCAGAAAGGCCAGGATCCAGGCATCCCGGGTTGTAAACACCAAACACACTCTGGCTTGCCACTGGGAACGGGATGCGATGAATGGCACGGGCTGGGGACCAAGATCCTGGTGTCAGAAGGCGCTTGGGTCCAGCCCAGCATCCGGCCGGGACACAGAGGCGCTTGGAGGGGATGGGATGGGGCTGGGAAACATCCATAGGGAGCTGCACTGTAGCCCTCGCCAGGAGATGCTGCTGGAGATGAGCCCTGCGTCGCTCCCTGCTGCGGAGCCGCCAGCGCTCCCGGTGCCGCGGGAGCCGCCGACGCAGCACGGAGCTTCCCGCTCGCTCACAATAGCTGCGTCAGGGCCAGCTCGCGCTGCCTCCGGCGCTCTTCCATCCCTCATCCCGGCGTGCCGGGACAGCAGCGCGGGAGGCCAGGCCTGGCTGCCAGCCCCCCACAACGTCCTGTCTGCATCCGATGCTCCGGGAGCGTGGAGAGAGCTGCAACGTCTGACGTGTCCGAGGAAGCCCCGGAGCGGGACGGCTCCGCACGGAGCCCTCTGGCCACAAGCGAAGCTCGGCCCCCTCGGCTGCTCTCAGCACGGTCCTCCTGCTTCACAGGGCTCCCGAATCCGAGCCTAAATTATAGATCCCTGTGCACCGTGTCCATATATTTAAGCATTTAATGGGGTTTTACGCAGGCTATTTTTACAACTTTAATGCACTTAGCACTAATTTGGGGAAGTTTAATGCAAAACACATAAATGTTGGATGGGAGACGGCCGAGGTGTTTTACAGCCTCTGGGAGTTGCACAGAGTACGTGGGGCTCGTTGCAACTTCTGATATCACTCAGCACAAAATTACCTTTGCCTGGCGGGGTGCCAGCGACGCCAGGCTGCGGCGGGCAGGCGTGATGGATTGCGGCGGCGCGCGCAGAGCGGCGAGCGGCGTTGTGCGAGGGCTCGCAGCCCCGCTAACGCCTGCCCTAATCCGTCGGGATCGGGTGTGCCGATGCGCTCGGAGCCACCCCGGCTCGTGTCCCCTTAGCAGTCACCTTAGTGTGTGTTGCAAGGAAAACAGAGGCATTTTGGTGCAAAGAGGGCACCCTGTTGCACGGGATAGCGGGAAGGGGGGAATGCGCAGGGGAAAGGGAGCGGAATGACAGAGCCACAGGAACCCAGCAAGCCCTCACCGTGTCCCTGCTCGTTTCCTGGCCTGTTGTCACCACTGAGTCAGCTCTGCACTGACTCCTGGTCTGAAGCACAGGAACGGCTCTTGTCACCACTTTGCCTTCTGCACAGCGGGTATCTCCAGTGACAAGATGCTGGGGATTGCTACGTGGCAAAGGCAGAAATATAGAGGTCCACTGGCTAATCGCAAAATACCCAAGGGGTCCTGGGGTCGGGTGACCTGGAGTGACGCCGGACCAGGCAGTGCAAATCCACACGACTGGAATAGCTTCCAACAGGGCATGCAAAGCCTGGGGGTAGGAGAAAGAGAGCCAGGGCACAGCGCGCAGAGCCTCAGGATGAATTCTGAGTGAGGGTTTTAAAGTTGCTGGCTCTTTTGATGGAGGGATTTCGCCATGGGTTTGAATGAGGCATTCAGACGCTGGCTCATCAGTCTCTGAAATCTCCCTCATTTAAATTGTCACAGCTCGAGTGCCCTGGGAAGCTTTATGGCAAAGCTAGTGGCAGCTGGGGAAAAGGATGACTTGAAAAAAGAAGCTATAAAGCCATTGTACCGTGCCTGAAGAAAATGGAGCGATCCTTTTGCTCTTTCCCCTCCTCATAACGCGCACAAATGGGCAGCGCTGGAGGCGGCTGGTGGGAGCTGCAGCCCCTTCCTTGCAGCCTGGCTCTGGAGCCCACCCGGGAGAGCAGCCCGGGCGGCTCAGGGGCTGCAAAGCCCTTGTCGAGTGGTGCGGGAAGCGGGGGGACGCGCTTGGCCACCGCAACAAGGACTGGCTGTCAGCAAGGTCCCTGCTGGACATGCCGGCACGGCCGCCGCGCCGGCCACGCCGCCTCCTCTCGGAGCAGGTGACTTCCCAGCTCCCTGGCATCTTGCCGAGTGCATCCCGGGTGCTCTCTGGTCCTGGGGAGGACAAAGACCTTGGGACACCATGCAGGAGGCATCGCCAGGTCTTGTCCGAGCCCCCGCACCTCGGCAGTAGCAGCCCAGCTTCTGGTTTGGGGGTGGTTGTGGAAACACGCTACATGATTGGCTGAAAGTGTGAGCAATTAGCAGGATAATATTGTGTGCTCTGGAGCAAGAATGTACCCCAAACCCCAAGTTTCTCTGTCACTGCTTTACTCTTGCAACTGAGCCACTCATGCCCAGGCTGGGCAGATGTTTCTGACTTCCAACCTGTACCAAGGAGGCTTGTGTGGCCCTGAGGAGTCTCGTGTGGCTGCAGGAAGCTTTCTGCACCCTCCCCTTTCCAGGTACACTCACTATGAGTGAGAAAAAAACTCATTTTTTCCCCACCTTGCGGTAGCGACCTAAGTGAGTCAAGCAGACACCAAATGTTAAGCAATCAGGTCATGCCCGGGAGGTTGGTCCTGCCGCCTCCAGGTCTCCGAGGGCATGAGAAGAGACAAAGATGTCAAATGTCTTATCCAGAGCCAGGAGAGAAGCCACCTGGGTCACTTGGGCTGCGGATGCTCAGTGATGTGGAGCCGGTGCGGCCGGGCCAGCTCTTGTGGTAAAGGTCAGAATAGATAAAATATTGAGGCAGTTGCAGACACTTATTGGTGAGACCAGCTTGGGCAGCAGGCACGGATGGCAGAGGAGTTGGAAAGCTGCTGCCCTGGTGCTGCTTCCTGGTTGGAGCCATCCCCATTCCCAGGGCTGTGCCGGAACCCGGGGCGGCTCCGGTGTCCAGTCCAGTCCCTGTCCCACTCCGCCAAGGGCCAGTGTGAGGCCGGGAGGTGCTGCTGGTTGAGGAGCCAGGTAAAAATCCACTCCTGTTTAATGGGAGAGGATCTTGAGCATATTGCAACGGAGCTGCTGCTCCCTGGGGAATTTCCGCTCCGTCTCCATAATTCTCCTTTTAATTTTTTGCCTTTTCTTGCTTCATCACTTTTAATTACTTAAAAAGGATGCAATAATGAAATTACCTCAAGTAAATTCCTGCTCCCGGGGGAGCCGCCAGAGCCACATGGCAGTGGGAGATGCTGGGGGACCACAGAGCAGGCGCGCGGGGCCCGGGGTAGGAAGGCACAAGCGGCCGCGCTCCTTTTCCTCCCCCTTCACCAGCCCCGTGCCCTTCCCTTCCCTTCCCTCCCCTTCCCGTGGGGCCAGGGCCATGACTCAGGTCTAAAATTCCCAGGGACGCAGCTCTACTGGAGCAGATTGGCCATGCGACTGAGCTGGGACCTCCTTTGGGACCAGGACAGGGCAGCAAGGATGCACACAGGGACCCTCGTGTGCAGTCTGTGCCTACAGACCCTCACACCTGCCTTGCCGCCCATGGGTACAGACCTGCTCTTGTCATGGTGGGTTTGAAAGCCAGGATCACTCCAGCCCGGGAAGGTTCCCTGTTTGCTCCCACATGGCACACACTGCCCTGGGATTTGGTGGTGGGTCCCTGCTGGACCGTGCATGGTTCGGGGGACAGCGACACGATGCTCCGTGTCGGCACGCAGTTTGGCAGTGCTTCCCGTGCCACCTGCACACAAGTGAAGGGAAAAAGGGACATCCGTGACCATGCTGGGAAGCAGGAATGGTATTCCAGGTGGACTGGGAGGTCCCATGGTGCCATCAGACCCACCTCTAAGAGCCCATTAGTACTGGGTGCTAATCACGGGGACCGAAATGCCATCCTGCTGCTGTCCCTCTGGCGCTGCCCATTGGCCATGAGTGGCTGCAGATTGCTCCAGAGGGAGGGAAAAGGGCCATTGCATCCCAGCAGTGCAGCAGCCTTGCACTGAGCCTTGGAAACAGCCCCTTTCTCCTGCAGGAAACTCGGACACCTCTTTTTTTCATTGCAAATGAGAGCAAGAGGTTGAAATGCTAAAATTCCGTCTGAATAGAAAAGTCTAAAAAATAGTAATAAAATCAAATAAATAGGAAGTTGCCTTGAAAAAATTCCTCTCAGGAGAGCTGGAATTGCTTTTAGAGGAGCTCAGAGGTTGGAGCATTTTGTTTTGACTTTAGCTTTTCAGCTAAGAGAAAAAAAAAAGATAAAATTGAAGTGAAACTCCTGGACCTTGCAGTATATTTTCATAATTATTCATAAAACACGTTGCTGAAATATATATTTCCACAAAATCCTTCCAAAGTGCAGAATCAGCATTTTCTGAGGACAGCTTTCCCCTGCAAGGTTCTGGGCCGCTCTCAGAGGCGGCCGCGCTCCCCAGCCAGGAGAGGCCAATGCGGGTCCCACATGCTGCCCTGTGCAGAGGCCTCACGCACTTGCTACATGCTCAGCCGCTGTGCTCCGTGGGAAACCCACCTGGCCCGGGGGGTCTCCGGCTTGTCCCTCCCTGCCAGGGTGGGCTATGGTGGCACAAAACTGATTTAGAGTCTAAAGACAGGACTTTTCCTAAGGGAAAGTGTCTCCCTGTTGGAGCCAGTCCTCAGGGTAAAGCTGGCTGCCAGGGGCAGCAGTGGGGACGAGGATGGGACAGGGATGGGAAAGGGACATGGACAGGGATGGGAAAGGACAGGGGCAGGGCAGGAACAGGAAAAGAGACAGGCATGGGGCAGGGATGGGGAAGAGACAGAGACAGGGACAGGATGTGGCAGAGACAAGGACAGGGACAGGAACACGAGTATGACAGAGACAAGACTGAGGCCAGGGCCTGGGTGGGAATAGTGCCAGGTCCAGGGATGGGCTGGGGATGGGGACAGGGACAGGTATAGGCATAGGGACAGGAACAGGATAGGGCCTGGGACAAGGACAAGGACAGAGATAGGAAGAGGAGAGCAGCTGGATGGAAGCTCCGGGTGGGATAGGGGTGGGCGGCCGGGAGCACGTTTGGGAGGTGCTGGTGCCTGCCAGCCCGGCCCCAAAACACAAGGAGACCAAACGCAGGGGCCTGAGCAGGCCCTGAAATCCATGTGGGTACTTTGCATCCATCCATGCATGGACTTGGTCCAAGGTCCAAAGGTGGGATGGGATTACGCTGGGAGGATCTGATCCAGCTGGTCCCAGGTGGCACTAAGTGCCACCCTGCAGTGTGGTCCCTCTGGTGTCCTGCTCCTTGGTGCAGCAGGGAAAGGCTCAGGACAGGCTGGGGACCTCAAGAGCAGCTCTGCCATGGCAGAAAGTGCTCGTCTGCTCCCCACAGCATGAGCCAGCCTGGAATGAGCTAGGCAACTTCCCTGTCTTCTCGGTTTTCAAAGGCGAGGGGAGAGTGAGCTTCACCTCCTGTGGGCATTGCCTCATCCTGCTGTCCTGCTATGGCGAAATCCTGGAGAACCTTGGGGGAACCATCTTTATACCCTTTATTGCCAGGAAACAACTTTCTGGGGCCGCTCCCAGGCTGGGAGCCTCTTGTGTTGCCCAATGGCACATGCTGGGGCTCCTCCGTGCGGAGCTGGGTGCTGCCCGTGGAAGCCCTCGCAGGATGACAGCTCACCGCCCAGCGATGAGGAGCCCGTCATCCTCCCGGGTCTTGCTTGCACAGGTTGCAACAGGAACCATGTGTCAGCTCCGTGGGCAGCAAGCAGACCAGGATAACGTTGGGATGAGCCAGGCTGCCCTCGCTCTTCCCTTCCGGCAGCCTCTTCTCCAGGGTGTGGTTGTGCCCAGCTCACCCAGGGACCGTCAGAGCTGGAGCGTTGCAGCCTGGAATACTCATCATCTCCAAAATTCAGGCCTGCTTGCTTCTCAGACCTCTGGGGATTTGGGATCCCACTTCCCTCCTGGTTTCTTGAACAGGAGCGGCTCAATCCTCATGGGTCACAGGACATCCATGGCTGGTGCTCTCCGGTGCCAAGTGGTGGCTTCACAATGAAGCTGATTGTTCTTCTTGTCCTCGGTGATAAATCAGAGGATGTTTCATGCATGTCTATGAGGGCCATGGAAGAGATCAAAGTGGATCCGTGGACCCCATGGAAGGCTTCTGAATGTCATGGACAGGCGGAAGGGATCCACAACATGCCCCAGATGCCTTGTGTTCCCCTTGGAGGCCAGGGAATAGCTGTGGTTACTGTAACCAGGCAGTGTGTTTATGTTTGGGTTTATTGCTTGCATGGGATGGGAGAAGGATGTGACCTAATGTGCGGGTTGTGGGCTATGTCCATAACCCTTTCCAGCAGAGCTACACCAAATGCTTCTATTGAGTTAATAAAAGCTATTACTAACTTGGATACAAAACACAATGAAACAAGGACACGGTAAAACTTCAAAGCATGGAACCAAGACTAGGCCCTGTCGGTCCTGCTCTCGGAAGGGTTTTTTTTCTGGCACTGGGCAGGACAACCTTCTAATTAAGCGGGCTGAAATGGCATGATGTATTTGTGACATTTTGCAGGCCACTGGCGGGTCGGAAGGGCAGTGCTCGCTGTTTCTGAGAAGAAGTGCTCCGTCCCCAGCTGTTTGCGCTGTCGGCATCCCATCCCATCGCAGGGCCAAGGGCTCCTTTTCCACCCTTGGAGACACATCAGGAAACGGCTCCTCCACCGCTCACGGCTCTCTGCTGGGATGAATTCAGTGTTTCCTGGAACCGACCTCTCCTTTCCACTGGAGACTTGCCAGCCTCCTTACCTGGGCTGCAGTTAAAGGTGCTGAGGGGACCAGGAGCAAGTGCAAACACTCCCTGTCCCTTCTGCTCTTTGGGCAATACAGCAGATAAAGCATTTTTTTTCCCTGTCAAATTTGGGACATCATTCCAGTCTTCTCTTCCTACTTATGTAGCTCCCATGGAGATGTCAAGCCATTTTCCACGTTTCTTGCCCCAATAGGGGACTGCAGAGTCCTCAAGGGGCTGATGATGCCAGCGGGACCCCGGCTCTTACTGCCCGGGGAGCCGGCGCGTCTCACCTCTGGGTGATTAATTATCCCCAGGGCCGGCTGACTTTTTCACCTCCAGCTATAATTCAAAGTCTCGGAAAAAATCCTTGTTTTTCTTCTCCCTGTACCATTTAATTAGTTACACATGTCCCCAGGACTGCGGTTTTGTGGCACGCTAGAAGAGAGTGCTGATAAGCTCTCCTTCTTACCTGTGTGCTTCACTGCAGGCTCGGCCGCTGTCTGCTCACTCTCTGGGGACACTGGGGTGGCTCAGAGCAGCACCACGCAGCCCTGCTCACAGATCCTAGCCCCATTTACTCAGGATGTGTCATGTTTACCAAAGCTCCCAGGGCTTCGGTCCCCATCCAGCAGCCCAAGACAAAACACGAGCTCGGGACAAAGCTCTGCGGCTCCATCACTGGCACGGGCACCGCGAATTCCTCCAGCGTAAAATCTCTGTTTAGAGCAGATCATAAACGCAGGAATTCAGCCTGCCAGGCTGGGTGGCTCGTGGCCTCCTTGCAGAGGAAATATTTGCTTTACCCGAGGAGAACAAACCCCTCCAGCCCTCCTGCCACCCCGGGTGCTGCCAGCGCCTGCCGCAGGCACCACGCAAGCAGGGTTGAACCTGGGCTCTTCCCTGAGCTCCCTGTGCACGGATGTGACTCTTGAGAATGGCAAGGAAGTAGAGGAAGGGCCCTGCTGCTGCAAGAGCCTGCTCATTTTCCTTTCCAGTACTTCAGGCTTTCTCCCTTCCTTCCCATTTGGAGCAGCCTTTGCAGCTCCATCCCGTTACTGAATCTTGCAGGAGAAGCCAACCTCGTAGGGAGATGCTGGCTCTCATCTGCCAAGGTCCATGATGTCCATTCCCAGCCTGGCTCTATGCAGGCAAAGATGGAAAGGCTGGGAAAGACCCCCCAGACACGGGGATCCATGTCACTGGCAAGAGGGGACAGTGGCTTACAGAGAAGAACCCTCCAGGCTTTAGAGTGATAGTTTAGACTGATGCTTCAGGAAGTTTGATCCCATCCCACGGTCCGTGTATCCAGCCCAGATTGGAAGAGAAAAAGTTTTAGCAGGAAGACAGAGGGGAAATGGGAGCATAAAATACATTTTACACTATGTCAGAGGAACAGGCAATTTGTTGCAATGCTACATTAAAATAAAGCAAAAACTGGAGGTAGCTGGAGGAGCGGGGAATGGAGCAGAGGAGAGGAGATGCAGGAGCAAGGCGCGAGTCCCTGCATTAGTCCTTACTTCTTGGCTGGGGAATGGGAGCTTGCAGGAGCCCCCACTGCAGAGCAGTGTCCCCACGGCGCTGGCTGTGTCTCCCCAGGGTGGCTCTGCCCTGGTGCCCTGGACACGTGGAGCTGCTGTGCCAAGGTCTCGGTCACCCTCTCGCCCGCAATCCCCTTCTAGCAGCACTGTGTGAAGGGCAATTAGGAAGATGCTCTTTTCTCGCCGTTTCCAGCAGCGAGCGGCCAGCTGCTTCCCCCTGCACTGCCGGCTCTGACCTTCCTCTTCTCCTCTGCCTCCCTCCGCCTCCTCGCAGCCCCGAGGCTGCAGCGCGGGGCAGCGGGATGCAGGCTGAGTGAGCTCCGCTGTGATCCGTGCGGAGCCAGGCAGGATTCCCGCTGCGCGGCCCAGCTGTGGCTCCGCATCCCGCGGGAGGACGCGGGGAGCCCGTCTCCGCCGCCGGTGCCGCGCGCCGTGCCGGTGCCGCTTCCTGCTCCCCAAGTGTTTGCTTTCGTTCACCGCGGCCTCTCGGCCGGCGCTCGCACAGCAGCCCGGCAGCCCGAGGCGACCAGGAAATTTATTAGACTTGTAAAACTTCAGGGCTCAAATCTAATTGTCTCCATCTCCTCCAGATCCCTCGAGGGAAGTGCTTTGATTTAAGTCCCACTTCCAGAGCGAGGCAGCAGTCGGCACTTGAAGTCAAATGAACAATTTGTGCCAGGGCCAAAGGATAATTGCGGCCCCCGTTGTTCGGAGCTCTGAATTCCAGGGAAGGACCCAGGCCTTGCCGCAGGGGCACCAATGGCACCAGGAAATTGGTCCCTCCTGCCTGTCTTGCCTTGCCCTGCCTGGAATGACCCGGCTGGAGCAGAGCTGGGAGAGATCCCAGCTCAGGATGGCAGCAGCTGAGGGCAGGAGCTCATGGTCCAGCACAAGGGTCAAGGATGGGATGGATAAAAACCTCCTCTGGTGCAGGCTCTGCTTCTGCAGCTCTGAGTCCCGGGGTCTGCAGAGGAGGACAGAAATGACAGGACGGGCAGTGACACTATGCTGAGCTTGTGGGACTTCCAGCTGAGCTTGGGGACAGGAGCTGCTCTGTGGGGTGGAAGGGAGAAGGGGGAAAGAGGCCCCTATGGAGAGTGGGGCTGCAGGAGTCCTGGGTGCGGGGAGGTTCCCCACTGAAGGGCAGCGCGGAGGGGATGCTCCCTGCAGCCTCGGGGCTGCCAAAATGTGCTTGCTGCTGTAGCGCTAAAATCCCCCGTTTCCAACCCATCCCCTTGCCCTCACTGGCCTCTGCCCGCTGCAGGGCGGCAGTGCTGACGGAGCGGCTCTTCTGCGTGGGTGGACGTGTCTGCCTGCTGCACTGGCCACAAAGCCCATCCGGAGCTCGCTAAATCCTCCCAGCCCGCCCGGCAGTGCCCTCGGTCCCTCTGGTCCCTCGGGTTTTGTGATGACCTCACAGGTCGCTCTGGCGGGGCTGGACTTGCCGGACCGGCTGTAATCCCACTCGGTGGCCCTGGCCCGGCTCGGTTGGACGCAGGTTTGTTGCCTGAAGCAACTTCATCTCAGCAAATTGCAAACTCGGGTAGATTCTGCAGCTCTGCTGGTGGGCTGCCCAGCACTAGGAAACCTGCCACCCTCAGCAGTCTTTTTCTTCTCTCTTTTATTCCCCTTTTGAAGATGGACTTTGCTTTCCTGCTCGGCAATAGGATTTTGCATGAACAGCGCTGGACACTGCACAGCCGCTGAGCCAAACGCAGCCAATTCCCGACATGCAGCAGCAGGTCTCTCCGTCCGTCTCCGTCAGGGCTTGCAAACTGTTATCCCTCGTGGAGAGGCCAGCACGGAGCACCCTGTCCGGAGGTGCGGCAGTGCGGGGCAGGCTCGGCCAGCCCAGCCTGCAGGGAAAGCAGGAGGGTGATGGCCCAGATGCGGGTGCTGAGCGCAGAGGAGCAAGGCTGCCTCTTGCTGATGCCAGGCAGGAGAGGATCTCATGGGATCCTCTGCTGCTCACAGGCAATTTGCAGATTCTTGAGTTCAAATTCACTCAGCAGAAATCGCTTACTTCTGGGCTTGCAAGTTGTCTGGAAGCCGCTCGTGATTCTCCCATTCTCAGTCTGCTTAAAAAAAAATACAAAACCCAAGCAAGAGGCGTTTGGCTGTTCATTGCACCCGGTGACTCCTCGATGGTCCGTGTGGCCCAGTCACCCTCGGAGCAGCAGCATGGAAGGGAGGTGATAACAGCCCCGTCCTGGCCAGGTCCACGGCATCGCACGCTCTCCAGAGCCTCTCATTAGCAGAAATAAATGGATATGATGCAGGGAGGGGATCGGGTAGATTTATGGGGAAGGATTAAAAGAACTAAATATACATATCTTGGCGAGGAGACGTTTAAGGGAAAGGGCATGCGTGAGCAGGGAGGGAGGTAGAACTATAATAACAGTCTATAAATATTTGAAGGTGTAGGCACCAAGAAGCAGATTGATTTATTTATGGTAATGTAAACGGGATACGGCTACGCATGGGAGAAGGATGGAGCTGGGGAAGACGCCGAGGATGTTTCCCTGTGGCAGGAACAGGGGAGGGTGCTCAGTGCCCGCGCTGCAGCGATGCCCGGTGCCGGCTGCGCCTCCGGGGTGGTCAGGGCACCGCATCCCCGCCAGCCCTGGCACCATCAGCTCCGTCTGCTCTGCTTCCTAATGGAGCTCACGCGATGTCCGTGTCTCCTCCGCACTGTCCCGCGTGGTGCCAAGCTGGACACGGGCAATGCCGGCATCGCGGGCAGGGTTGGGGCTCCGAGTGCCGCTGCCTTCGCAATCCCCCTGTTCTTCCCTGCGTTCCCGCTGCCTCCGCGCGCGGTGCCGGCGCCCGCCTGGCATCGCCTCGTTCCCCGCTCCCGGTGCGAGCGGAACAGATGGGAGAGGGGCAGGCTGGCTCCGCGCGTGCCAGGGTGGAAATGGCTCAGCTGCAAATGAATATTTCCAGAAACCTCTTCTTCCTTGGTTTATAATTACGAGCAGATTTTCTTGTGGATAAAAGGGAGGCTGGTTTCGAAAAAGAAATGACCCTGTGTGGGAAGAACTGATTCTTCTTGGAAAATATGGTGCCTCGAGCAAGATTAACTCTTCGGGTTCCTCCAGGCGGGTGTAGAGTGGCCGCATCCAAATTCCTGTCGGCCAGCTCAGTGCTGAGGCTTGGCACAGGGAGCCGCCGGGGCAGGAATCGAAACCTTCGGGAGCAGCTGGTTGTCCCGCGCAAGCTGCACTCACTCACCTCGAGATCTGCAACTCCTGCGTGCAGCTCCGGGCACCGCGGCCTCAGGTCAGGAGCTGGGATGCGCTGGGGCAGGAGCTGCCGGATGGCAGCGTCGCGGATGTCGCTGACTGGGGATGGATTTGCTGTATTTAAGTCCAAGCAATGTTTTCCCCTGCGCCCATCCCCAGCATGCTGCATCCATCTGTCCGGCACTTGCTCCCAGTGGAGCAGCTGGGACCATCCCCATCGGTACCTCCAGGCACTGGGCACATTGACACCATGACATCCATGTCGTGCCCCAGCCAAGCCTGTTGCTCGGATAACGGGCACATCCCGAGTTTTTTATTCCGACTGCAGTGGCGTGCGTGTCAGGAGGGCTGCGAAAGAGGAATCCCTTTATTTCACCCAGATTACCTTTGATATGTCAAAAATGGCAGAGCAAATTTATGAAACGGCCGTGAAAGGCAAACGGGTCCTTGGAAGTTTTCCCCAGCGTGAGAGAAGCTCTTGAAGTTTATTCGTATAACAGGCATCTTATTAAAGCGCTTCTTGGAGGACTTTGAACAGCGTTCTATATGGAAACAAATCTGCCTCTCTAGCAGCAGTTTTCTGTGTTTCTTTTGATAACGATAATGATCTTACATTTCTGTTCCGCCTTTCATCTTGCCGGATCTTAATGAGCTTTACAGACAAATGCGCGAGCTCGACGCGGAGATCAATTCGCCCAGCAGTGACACCAGCCAGGCGGGATGCGGCAGGTGGTTCCACAGCCGACTGCAAAGTCAGTGCGGGCAGGACGGGAGGAGATTGGGGTTTGTTTTGATTTTTGTCATTTATTGAAAACGCAGGCGGCAGTTTGGAGAAGCAGAGCTTGGCAAGCCAGGCTTTGGCCGGGACAACAAAGTTGTCTCTCCGTCTTTCCTTTTGGAAGCGTTCTGCTTTTCAATACGTGTTTCGCCCTTCTCTGTGCCAGAGAAGGGATCGCTGCCCAGTGACTAACGCTCCTGCCTGGCACGGGGGAGGCCGGCTTCAGGTCTCTGCTTTGCTAAATATCTAATGTTTTTTATAGGCAGATTTACGGTGCCAAAAGGCGAGCTGTGCCAGCAGAGCAGGTAGCCGCAGGCCGGGGGTGCTCAGCAGAGCAGAAAGGCTTGGACGGCGGCGCCGCATCCGTCACAGCCGCCGCCGTGCTGCGGGTTGCGCTCTCATTTGCTCTCCCTCTTCCTGTTGACACCTCAAGCAACGTTGCGGGTCAGGACCTGGTTCCTCCTCATCAGGCTCCGTAGGAGGTGGGTTATTCCTAGAGGTTGCTGTGTGCAGGGGTAGAGGTATCACCTTGAAAGCAGGGCTCTGCGTCCCAGCGGCCACATCGGGTCCCAGCCTCGAGTCCCTGGAAGGAGCGGTAGTCTCCGAACTGCCACGTGCCCCAGGTTGAACACATCTCTCCGGGGACATCATTTATTGCCTGCCGGTAGCCACACGCTCAACCTTCAGTGGAGAAGGGCAGGAGAGAACTGGGAGCATCCGCAGTGCCTCCAGTTTCAGCACCTGCTACCTCTCTTGCTCTGCCTGAGTGCCGAGGATGTCCGTGTTCTCCTCCCGTTTAAGCATCTTTTGCCAGGAGATGGGTTGGTGCCTCCCGGAGCAGCTACATTCGGAGGACCGAGTCCACACAGGGTGTTCTCTGTCTGCCTCCTTCCAGCATGTCGTCATCATCATCATCAGGTGATGGCTCTTCCCCTTGGCCTTTGGTTTGCAAATTCTTTCAGCCACTTTGGGATTCTGAGGAAGCAAATTCTTTCCCAATCCTGTCTCTTTCCCTCTCAAATTGACTCCTCTGGAGAACCCATTCACCCCTGGAATCTTTTCTGGGTGTGGTTATGATAACCCTTCCCTTGCTGTTTGGAGCTTGCAAAACTCAGTTGACTCAGGATGTTTTATTTTAAAAGCGCTCCAAAGCTGTGTCTGGTCCGGCAGTGCATGGAGCAGGATCGTGAGCTCCACACGTGGAGGAATCTCCCTCGGATAGAGAGGATGCACCAAGACCAATGAGCAGCTCGGGAGCTCCGGCTCGAGCTCCTCTCCAGCTCGCTTCCCAGGCGTGGGGCTTCTCCTTCCTCTTGCTCTGCTCCTGCTGAAGTGGCCGTGCTGGCACCGCGCTGCTTCCCGTATTTATGGCAGTAAAACTGTAATCTCCTTCGATCCTCAGAAACCTCCAGGAGAGATTAATGGAGGCTTGGGTCAGCCATTAGTGACCGCTGCATAAATCACCCTCATTAGCCGAGCTCCCTTGGCAAGGCGTGTTGATATATGGACCCGCTAAGTCTGTGAAGCATTAAGAAATCATGTTGTGACTGCATACCTGGGACAGCCAGGGATCCCTGCTGCACTGAGCACCTTGTCTGGATAAGAAGGGATGGGTTCTCCTCCTGGGCTGCCATTCCGGTGTTTGCAAGCTTTTATCCCTGCCCTGAACCCCTCCGTGCTTTTTATCAAGTCCAGACTCTGTTTTGGGTTGGCTACTGAGATGATTAACAGGGGCGAAGGGGAACCCACCTGGGGTGGCAGCTCTCAAAGAGAGGAAGTGCCCTGAGCTTGGCCAGACATCCCTTCAGAGAATCAAAGGCGGCAGCGTAACCTGTGCTGAAAGCATTTTCCCGCTGTCAAACTGGGGATATTCTTGGGCTTTCAGTGCTTCCTGGTTGTCTAGAGGTTTGAAATAGCAAAAGCTGTTCAGTCCTGATATACGCAGCCGTGCATACGAGCTGCTCTCCCTTCAAAACTTGATTTGAAGCTAAGACGGAAGAAAATCCAGGTTTTGCTCTGTGAGGGAGGTTGAGACTGAGGCCCGGATATAACGTGTCGATGAGGCTGGGGGTTGTTGAAGCTGCTGCAGTTCTGGCTGGCAGCCTGGGAGATGTTCTGGCCTTGCTGACTTCTGCTCGCATGAAGTGCTGCCAGCGAAACCCTGGGAACCTCTCCATCCGCGAGGCGCTCATCTGGGAACCTGCATCTTCATCCCACTACCCTGTCAGTGCAAGGGCTGAAGGGCAGCGGGCACAAACTCCTTTGGTTTTAAAGCAGGGAGGGGAAGGCTCTGGAGAGAGCATGCAGGGAGAGCTCCTTTTGGGGACAAAGGGAAACCATAGGGCACGCAGGAGCTGAGCTGAATCCTGCCTGTGGGCGTGTGCCCAAATAGACTTTCATCAGTCAGGATGCTGGTAGGGAGCAGAGAGGACAAAATGCCACTCCCGCAGTTGCTTAGTTATCACGGGAATGCTGGAATGGTTATCCAGGGCGCCCACAGATCTGGGATTCATCCAGCCCAAGATCATTGGGATCAAGTGAGTATTTGTGTGGCATTCGGTATAATTTCTGCTGGAAAGGGTCCCTGTGGCCCTCCAGTGTCTTATGGATTTCCTGTATCTGTAGCACTGACTCATTCTGACTAATGGGCATCAGCCTGAAATCAGGCAGTTGGCAGATAATTTAGGCACAGCCAAAAGCACTATGTTCACAGGATGAACTGTCTGCTGCTCTAAACATATATGTTTTGGGGGAGCACGTGGAGCACTTTAAATGGTGACGTTTTCCTAATCAGAGCCTTGAGTATTTACTCGGGAAAAACTCCTGATGCCTTCATGGCACATTTAGGCTGCCTAAGGACCGTGGGGTTTTGCCTTCAATGTGAGCGCTCGGGGTGAGGAAGGCCGACTTCCTCCCCACGCACGGGCTCTGGGCACAGTGTTGGCATGCGGGAAATAGCAAATGCTTTTGCTTTCTGCTCATTTGCATCGAGACGACTGATGCTGCTATGTTTGTGTCTCGAGCACTGCGGGGAAAGCTGAAATCCTTCAAAATCTGTTTTCTTTGAGAATAAAAAAAAAAAAAAAAGAAAAAAAATCACGAGATACGCTAGCAAAAAAGGCACACAGAACCAGATCGAGGAATGTTTTTATTCATGTCAACTTGCATAAAGCTCCTCTCTCTCCTTCTGTTCCTCCACCCACCTAATCCAAACGCTGGGCCTCAGCGAGTGTCCCTTATGGTGAAAATTGTCTGTAGGAAGAAGCTGTGCACACGGGGCATATCCGATTACAGCAAAGGGCTCATTAGAGGCTGCTGCAGCTGAGGAGTGAATCTTTCTTTCCCCTGTTCAGCTAGGGCACGAGGCCTTGCATGCCAGTGTTGGGTTAAATGTCCAATTAGTCTCTCACACTTCGCTGTTAATCGCCGGTGTTTGTTGCTGAGTGAGAGCCAGTGGGATCCATTAACTCCTCTCCTTCCTCCGGCTGGCCAGCTGGCTTGGCCTGGCTCCGGGGATGCTTTTTGGGGTCTGCCACGGTGGAGAAATCTGCTCTTTCTTCGCTTAGGAAATGCTGTGCTGAAATCTCGGCCTCTGTGTTGATTGAGATTCCTCCAAGGGCTGAAGAGGGGCCGGCACCAAGAGGACCACTGGGACAGAACCACAGGAGGAAGTGTAATCATAGAGTGCTCTGCAAAGCAGCAAGTCTCAGGCAGGGATGTAAAGGTTTGTATAGCAACATAATTAATAATCTAGTAAAAAGCTGCCTTCTAGCCAGTGCGATCACGCAGAATGAGACTCAGGGACTCTGGTTCAGCTTCTGAATGCATGAGAAAACAGGAGACGCTGAGAGCTTTTGGGAAAGTTATAAATTTAAAATGTTTAGTCTGTTTAATATTAGTGCAAAATTAGACAATTTGGAGCAAACTCGTGGTTCATGCCTGCCTCTGGGAATGTCCTACATTCCCCTCTTTTCCCCCAGGCGCCGTTCTGCTTCGCCACGCTCCTGCTCCGGCTGGGGGACAATGCAAGGGACAGTGCTGGGGAATGGCAGCTCCTGCAGGGAGAGGCCAAAGCACCTGGAGGAGATGCCCACGGATGGCGAAAGGGACCTGGGAGCTGCCCTGGGCACGCAGCCAGGCCGTGCAGCTCTGGCTCATTGTGCACGTTGGTACCTGGGACACGGCAGTACCCGGGGATGTTTCACAACTGGCCCCGGTGACTGTATCCGTCGGGTTGCCTTGTCCCGGCCTGCGCTCGGAAGAGCTACCAGCTTTACCCAGCACTCGGTCCCTGGTCAAAGACGAGCTAGCAGAGAGTATTCTTGGTGCTTGGAGCCCTTCCTGCCTCCCTGCCTGCACGCTGGGCTATTTCTGGGCACACAGAGCCCCTCTCTCCTCCTCTGCGATGTCCTGGCATCTTGGCACTGATGCTGCTTTCCCTGTGTGGAGGCTCCAGACATCGCCCCTTCACGTCTGCCTTCCGGGGGCTCTGATCGTGGGTGCTCATGCTGCCTTTGTCCAATTCATGTTATTTTTGAACCAGACTGGAAACAGAGCCTGGCAGTGCAGTGCAGGCAGGAGCCAAGTGGTTTGAGGTCACATGGGGACTCCCACAGCCATTGCAAGGGCAACAAGGGGGCACCTTCAGACACTCCCTTCTGCTACATTGAGTTTTAACTCCTTCAGCTGCATCCCAGCCGAAAAGGGTTCTAATGCTAGGACTGACTGTTCTAACAGGTTCTACCCTCCTTGGAGGTCTTCCCTTTGCTCGAATTTCCAGCTCTTCCCAAAGGAGGACGGCGGAGGTGCCACCTCGCTGCTCCCCTCCTGTGGCTGTGCATGGCTTGTGGGTGTGCAGAGCCGGCGGCACACTGACTGCATCACCTGCGAGCTCTGCAGGATGCAGCTGCATCTCGACTGATCCCTGGGTGTGGAGCAGGTCCTGCCTCCTGGAAAGCCTGTGAGGAGGACCCTATGAGCAGCTGATGGAATAATCCATGGAAAGCTGACTGCAGGGCTAGAGGGGCAGGTTATGCAGGTGCAAAGAAGCGTGTGGAGGGGCAAGGAGGTGACACGGGCAGCGGAGGTGGCTCTCTTGAAGGCCGAGCATTGGGTTCTGCGCAGCCAAGTGCTGGAGCTGGATGTCGATCAGGGATCATGCCAGGCCACGCCAGGGATCATAGAGGTCCTCTGAGCCGGCACGTGCCTGCTGAGCAAGTCTCTGCAGAGGTGCTCGCGGTGCAGAAATCCCCGGCAGCCCCGTCATGTCCTGGCTGCAGCCGGAGACACCGCGGCGTGCAGCGCGCGCCCGCTCTGCTGCAGCACGCCGGGGCTCGCATGGGCAGGACGGTGCCCACAGCTGCTCCCGTGCCAGGTTCTCCTGGGCCGAGGGGAAAAGCAGGGCTGTGGTGACTGGTGTCTCCTTCCCAGAACAGAAATATTGTAATTGGGTGCCGCAGGCACACGGGCATCTCCTACCCCAGTAATAGCAACAGTCATAACATGAGCATTTATGAAGCACCTCTTCCCCAAGCCCTGCACTTGCGCTGCCATCTGGTAAAAATAGCACTGGGCTCTCATCCCGCGATGGGGCTGATTCAGCCAGGTAAATATTATGGTCCCTGTGTCAGAGAGGGAACATGAGGCTGCGATGAGGACAGCAGCCCAGAGGGGCCTGGCCTCCTCGCTGCAGCCCATCCCAGCCGCTGCTCCCCAAACAGCATCCGTGTGCATGAAGCTGCAGCTAGAAAGAACAAATAAAATGCTGTGCAAGCCAAAGGGAGTGGCAGCCTTTAAAACTATGCACAAGGTTAACAGACACGGGGAGGACACGGTGCATGTGGATGGATGGTAGGAGAGCTAACCAAGGAGACACAGAGGGCTTCCGAGCATGAGGCAGAACCTGCAGAGCTGGCCAAGTGCATAAGTCACCAGCAAACTGGCTTCTCACCCCGCTTACGGGATGTCCCAGGCAGATGCCTATGGATTCAGATTGACTTAGCAAGGCGATGCACCCGAGGGATTGATTGATTGATTGATTGATCGGTTTTGCAGTGCTACCCGCGGCCCCACGCACAGATTCGTCACAAGCAATTAGGTGGCAGTGATGTGCAGCCCCGAGTGACAGCCCGGCTCGTCGCTGCGCGCCGCTCCGTCCCTCCCGGCGCTGCGGAGCATCCCCAGCTGCGCCAGGAAAATCAGGGGAAGCACTTGAAGACACTCCTGGGGCTCGGAGTCTCCTGGGGAGAGGGGGCAGAATTAAGGGATTTTGAGAACATTTAAACCTGTTTGCTTTCCCAGCCCCCGAGGCGTGCCCTCGGGCATGTTGCCTACCCAAATTAGGCCAGTGTCAGGTTTGCTGGCTGAGTGCAGAGTTTCCATTTAATTTTCTTCATCGCGCTCGCTCGCAGCAGCCCCATGTGGATAGCTGCACCAGGATGCAAAGCATCTGGGCGGCCTTTTGTCAGGCTCCCTGACTGATCTGCTTAAAACTGATTTCTCATGAATATTCAGGTATGAGAGCAGCAGCCAGGATGTTCTTGTGGTTAGGGCTGGAGGGACCTGGATTCAAACCTTAGCTCTACCAGTGGCTTCCTATGGTTCCCTGGTCAAATCTTCTAATTTCCTTGGACCTCAGCTTCCAAGTGAACAACGTAGTGGATGGGTGAGCAGATAACTTGCACAGCCATGTGTGTAAGCTCTGGCTTAGGGCTTGGTGGGGTCCTAGCCTTGCTTTTCTCAATCACTTGCTGGCTGACTTCACTAGGTCAAACTTTCCTCTCCCCACCTCCGTTATCCCATCTGTAAAGCAGGGCTGATGATATCCAGGTGGTTTCCAATAGAGCTGTTGTGCTATAAATAAGGATCAGCTCTGAGGAACAAAAAGGACGGTGGGTCCTGGGGGTCTCTTTGTGTGTGTCGGAGCTGCCTGTCAGAAATATTTGGCCTTGGCCACACTTAGAAAGACGAGTCCTGAGACCAGAGCGAAAGGCTTGCGTAAACTGCAGGTGAGCACCCTGGAGGAAAAGCATAATCCCATGAGGGAATATGTAGAATCGACTCGTAGAAGTGAATTCGGACAAGTTTCCGTGGCTGATGGCAGTTGCTTCCCGCCAAGGTGACAGCGGGCAGGATGCAGCCTGTGTTGTTAAAAGCTGAGCCTGCAGCTCGGCTTGGGCAGGGTGTCCAGGAGAGCCTGCGCGGGAGCCAGCGCTGCCTTCCCCATGGGCTGGAGAGGGTTTCCCTGCGCCCTGTGCTGTGCGTGGGCTTGGGTCAACGCGGATGCTGCGCTCCGAGGCCCGGGGTTTGCGGCTGGAGCTTGGCGAGAAGGGCACCCGGGGGCAGGGAAGGTCCTTGCGGTGAGATTGATGTGTTTTATTCCTGAGCGCCTCGTTGCCTGCCCTACTGCTTTATTACAGGCTGGCGAGGCCGCGTTTCCGATCTCGCCCCCGCTCCTAGCGCATGGGAACAGCTGGATGGAACCAAAATTTCACTCGCCTTTGAAGAACCAGCCGGTCCCATAGCCAGAAAAAACATTTACTGAAGAAATAGTAATAGATCTGTTTCCCTTTCGTCAGGGTGAGGAAGGGAGCTCTAATGTTGACGTTTCTTGCGCGAGATTCAGAAATAGCTGTCTTTTAAATGAGAATGCAGTGTGTTAGCAAACCGGGAGGGCACCCGACACCTCTCAGCCCTTGGAAGCAGCCCCAGGCTTGTGGGGAAGGCCCTTTTCTTCCTTGGCTCTGATGGTCTTTGAATGGATATTGCTCTGAAACCAGTGCTTCTGTTTAGTGGTTTTCCCTCAAAAAAAGAAATTTTCCTGCTGCAAGAATGTCAGTGCTGAGGAATTATTGCTGGTCCTGGCCCTTACATCTTTCAGAGCTTGTCTGGCCTCAAAGACTGTTTACATGAACCCATGTGCTCACCCGCTGCAGGGCAGCTGCAGGAGCTAGAGCTCTCCTGAGCTGAGACCTGCCCCAGGTGAGAGGCTCTTTCCTTCATTGAGGGCTGGAACTGAAGCTGGCTCCTGGCTAGACACCAACCTCCATCGCAACGTGCTCGTGGCTCTCATTTTGTGTCCTTTGGAGGAGCTGGTCCTCATGGGGTCCTGAGGACCTGGACCAAGCTGGGGCTGTGTGTGACCTCTAGGAAACATTGTGTGAGAAAGTCTTACCATGCTGAGAGCTTCCAGGCTGCTACTGAGGAGGAAAAATTAAACTTGTGTCCCACCAGCTCTTCATTTCTTCCAGGGGCCCTGAACTCTGAGACAGGCAACAGCCCAGGCCTTAGTTTTGCGTTGGAAATGAGATGCCCCATCCTGTGGTATTTACCCTCCCCTCTGTCCATGCACAAACACACCAGTGGCTTCCACTGAATCTCTTTAGGATGCAGTTCTGTTTTATGCCTATTCTTGACATTCTTTGACATTCTTGACTATTCTCTGTGACACTGGATTAATGTCCTCAGAAATCCAAGTGTATTGACTCAGGCATGGATGTGGCTCCAGCAGCCGCTGGGCACTGCCAGTGGAAGTGGCTTTTTGCACTCATTAATCCCCGGCTGGATTTGACTCCTTCCATCGGCTGTTGTTTTTGGGAGTCTCAGCCAAGACAGAGCTCGTCGCTGGGTTTGCAGTGGCTTGGCAATGGCTTGTGAACTTGGGAGGCTCCTCATACTTTGGCCTTGCTTGCCTTGCCCACTCTTCCCCTTTCATTTGTCAAAGCTGCCCTTTATTTTCCCTCTTTCTCTTGTTTTCTTTAATTTTGATGTAGGCACAAAGGAAAGGAATGTGGTTTCCTTCCCATTTTTTACCCTGGTACAGACAAGTAGGGGAGGAATATATTGCCGATAGGAGTGAGAGGATGATACACCACGGGAAGAGCAGGAAGGTCCCAGATGCAATGCTGGAGCACTTCTGCGTGTCTCCTGGCCAGAGCTAGACTGCCCTGCAGCAGTGCCCAGAGCAAGGCCCAGATTTTTGACATACAGAAAAAAAATGTTCTGTTCCCTCAGCCGAGGAAGTTTTCAACTGGATCTTAGCTGTGACTAAGCCATGGTCTGGAAGCCAGAGTTAAGCTGGGTTCTCTGTGTCTGAGCATGTGGTGTCTCGCTTTTGCACTGCATCTCCATCATTTCTCTGAGACCAAAGGCAGCTTCTCTGGAAATGCCAGGTCTGGTGACCAGCAAGCAGAGTCAGGAAGAGGATTAGAAACAAGGTGTTGAAATGAAGCGCCACAAAACTCTTTGTTGGCACCACTGTTGAGGAGAGAAGGAAAACGGAGGAAAATATTTCTGGTGACTCAAACTCCCTTCCCCTGCCCTGAGCTATGAGCGAGAGAGCATGGCAAGCTTGCACGCTGTCCGCGTGCCATAGCAGCTTTCCTCTGTGTAAGTTCTCAGGAGCACCAGGTGAGACCTGAGGAGTTCCTCCTGGGAGCGGAGGAAGCGTTTCTGTCTGGCAGAGAGAATCACCCTGTTGTGTTTTGGGTTAAATGAGTCACAGAGGGTGGAGGAGCCCTGGGAGCAACGGAGGCTCAGGCTGCAGGCCCCGCGGGAGCTGCTCTGAACGCCGGTGCATCGGGAAGGCCCAGGCCGCGGGGCGCGCGGCGGCGGGAGGCAGTGTGTGCAATGGGTGAAGAACGGCTCCGGGCTTGCTCGGCCAAAGCAAAACACAGGGAGGAGGAAAAACAAAAACCCAAGCTCAAACGGAGTATTTATTTTTGGGTTTTGGTGATGTCATTGCTGCTTTGGCCCCCTTCCCTCTCTGGAGGAGAATTAAGACCAGAATGAAAAGTCCAAACGCTTCATGCTGGAAATGCCCCACTCAGCTAAGTGTGATCCCTCTTAGCCTGAACTTGCAAACAGATTCTCTCTCTGAAGCAGCCATTTCCAGGGAACAGCATTTTCGCCACCCAGTTACACAGAATCCACAAACTGCTGAAGGGAGACGCTTCCTCCTTTTCCCTGGTGCTGTTTTGCAGAGAATCCACCCTCCCTGGAAATGCTTAAGTTGAGAGGGAATATTTTCCTGAAAGCCTTGCTTAGTTCAAACAATGGATTCTGGGAAGTGCCACGGCATATGTTCTGCAGAAAATCAGGGTAAATGACCACAATGATTCCCTCTGGCTTCATGCTCTATGAAGCTATTGTTTGCAATGTGTTGCATGGGTGTTTAGCTTGGCCCAGCATGTCATCCTCTCTCCACTCTTTGAATAGACTCTGCTGGAGAAAATGACTGGAATAAGCCTGTTATGTATTTGCTTTTGGCATTATTATTTTTTGTTTGTTTGTTTATTTCTCAGGAATTATTTTAAGGACCTCAAGGTCCCCACAGCAGGAGGGGCAGGCCCGGCACATGTGCTGCACGGCTGTTCCTCTGCTCCGCCGCAGAGCCCGGCAAGGAGGGTATAGGAATGGGGTGGCTCATGGTTGCCTGACCCCTCTTTCCCTCAGGGCGAAGCAGCTTGGCCAAGGGAGGTTGCTCCTTGCTTCTGCCCTCAGGGTGTGGGAAGGTCCCCGTGCTGCATTTCCATTGGAAAAGCCGCTTTGGTGACGCTCGCTGTCCCCTCGGTTGGCGGCAGCTCCCTTTGGTGACGCTGTGTGTGGCAGCCCGGGCGCCCGGCCACCATGCAGAGCCAGGGCAGGAGGTGGCCGCTGCGGCGGTGCCGGGCGGCCCGCGAGCTTCCCGCGAGCTCCGGCCCCGCGGGCGACCCCTCAGCTCCGCCGCCTCCGCAGAGCCTGGACCTCCCGCGTTGCTGCCGCCGACCTCTCGCCCATGTGTCCTGTCTTCTCCCTTGCATGTCCTTACACAAGGAGCAGATTTTGGCAACCAGACCCATGCTCCTCCTCCCCCAGGTCCTCCATGGATAGTGCAGGGTGCTCCGTCCTGCCAGTTTCTCGCTCCAGCCCCTCCTGGATTACTCCTAGCAGATATTTGCCCTGTGCTCCCATGAAGATTTGCAGTGCTGGAGAATCTGGCACTCCCCCAAGCAATCTGCTCCAGCGACTTGCTATCCTTAGAACGGCTTTTGTAAACACCAATCTGGATCCTTTTTGCTGCAATTTGAGACTATTGTCATTTGTCCCATCCACACAGCGATGGCTTGTTTGCGCTGGTGTCTGAAGTGCTGTGAGAAACCTCAGGTCTGAACGACATCTGGCTCCGCATGGACCCCCATGGTCCCTATGGGAGGTCACCTCCCGAGATGCCTCCTTCCTGGCCCTGGGGCCATCGTCAAAGGAGCAGGAGACCCTTCCCTCTGCTGCAAGCAAAGGAAAACCTGTATTCTGGCAGCTGCAAAGCAACTTCACGTGTGTCAGCAAATCTGCAAGCTCCCAAACAGACCTGAGAGGTTTTTAAAACTCCCGATCTCAGCTGACGGCAGTCACATATGGACAGGCTGGAATTATCCAAACCGCAGCTAAAGTGCCTGCTCCTGAGGGCAGGAATTTTGCTGCCTCTTCCCGAGCAAGGGCCGTGAGCGAGGAGCCCTGCTATAAATAGTGAAGGGGAAAGGAAGGAACAGATGGGGAAAAGACAAGGAGGAGCAAGAAGAGCGAGTGACAAGCGAGCAAGTGGATGTGCAGGAAGAAGCCAGGAGGGGGGCAGGACCAAGAGGGAGCTGTAATTAGGGCAGGTTTAGTATGCATGAATTTTGCTGGGTTTGCAGCAGGAGGCTTGCCCGGCAGCTGCAGAAATGATTTATTACATGCTCACTACATTTGCCCTGTAGGAAGGTAAATAAAATGTACACACTGTCCCATTTACTCAGACAATCAGGGGGATGTGACCTAATTTCTCCTTCACTAAAACGTTTTGCTCACCAGGATTGGACCCGCGGCGGGTGCTGAGTGCCGTTGCTCTCCCTGCAATGCCCCAGCGATGCCTTCACCCTGTGGGTCCTCCCCTTGGAGATGTGCATTGGCACGTGGGTGCCCTGGCACCGGGCCCTGGGCCCCGGCGGCCTCCTTGGGTGCCAGGGAGCGGTGGCAGCACCGCGATGGCAGGAGGTGCCAGCACCAAGCGCTAATGCGGCCGCGGAGGAAAATCCGCCCGCACCATCTGCACGCTGGATTAGGCGATGCTGTCCCTGTGACAGCGCAAGGAGAGTGGCAGGAGCCAGGAGCATCATCTGGCTTTGGCATCTGCTTGCGCGGAGCCGGCCGGGCACAGCTGGCTGCGATGCCCGTGCGGGGCGGCTGGCGCTGCCGCGGCCCCTCGGGAGGACGGGTCCTGTTTATCCAAGCAGTGCCAGCTCTGGGAAACCCGCTCCAGGAGGCTGGGAGCCGAGTGCAGGGACTGGCATAAGCAGCCACAGGAGCTAACACCCTCTTGTTGTGCGCCAGCGCGGGCAGGGCTTGTTGGAGCCTCCCGCATCCCTGGCTCCTCATCCGAGCGGCCTGGGGTGGCCGTCACCAGCCGTGTCCTCGGTGGCCCTTCCCTGCACCTCCAGCTCCAGGCCCAGCTCTCTGTTCCATCCCATGAGCTGTGTCCCGTCAGCTAGAGGCTCTGCGCTCCGGCCTGGCTCCACGCCGCCCGCGCAGGGATGCAAAGCCCTAATTGCGCAGCATAAATAACCACGATTGTCCAAAGAAAGGTCTAAGAAGAAAGACTGAGGCAGGAGGGGCACTTGAGGGCTATTGGGAGACACATAAATTCTTTTGCTCAGGTTTTTCACTTCTACATGTCTAATTACAGTGCGAGGAGCCTTTCAAGGGTGGCTCGTCTGCCAGAGCCTGCAGCCCCTGGCAACTGCAGGGGTAAGTGTCTCCAATGTCCTGCTTTGCCTTGGAGAGAGGCTGGTGCAAGCAAATGCCAAGTGCTTGGGACAGTGTCATCCATGAAGAAGTGGTTATATCCCCCCAGGCTGCCCCCCGGCTCTGCAATGAACCTCATTCCAGCCCTGGGTCCTGCAGGGCTTGTAAGGAGGGAACTTCTGTGACACTAGCAGCCCTTTCTCTCTGCGAGCATCTTGTGCATGTTCATGGAAGGCTCAGGAATAAACACCCTGTTTTAAGGACGGACCATGCAGTGGTTCTGAAACGGGAGGAGCGACGGGCTGGGAGCTGAAGGCGCCGGGAATGCAGCGGGTCGGAGGGCAGGACCCGGCGGGGAGCGCGGCCGGGCGCTGCAGCCGGCGCGTGACGAGCACCGTGGTAATTAGGGCCAATTTATACTTCCAGGTCAGAGGGTCAGCCTGTCCTGTCATCGATTTTTACGTGGGTGATAAAGTAGGTGGGCAGGGGATGGGCGGCCTGGCGGGACGGGGGGCGCCGCGGGGACAGGGGACAGGGATGCAAGGGGACGACGGAGGCACTGTGTTCAGCACACTCGGGTGCTGCCTTTGCTCTGCTCTGCTTCGGGGCTTGGTTTTCCCTTGTTTTTTGGCCTTTTCACACACACAGCACTCCTTACTCCCCCACCTTTACGTTTCTTTGACTCCCACCACCCTGCTCATGGTGCTGATTCCCTGTGGGGAGCAGCAGTCCCCCCTGGTGTCCCTAGGGCCACCCAGCTGGCACTGTGGCTTGTGCTGCTCTCCTGCTCTGGACTCTTCCCTGGTGCAAACCTTGTCCCCTCACCTTGTTGTAGGTGACTTCTCCCCCTTTCAGGATGAGCTTGGACACAAGCCCAAGCACCTGATTCTGCTGCTTCTCCCTGCGGTCGCGGCAGCAAAGAGCCCGCGGGCAGGCTGGGAGCCACGGCAGGGCCGCAGGAAATGGCATTGCAAATAACAAAGAGTTTCACTTAAATAAAGCCCTCCTTGCAAATAGGAAAAGCAAAAATTCACCAGATAGATAAATTATTTGTTCACCCAGCTGCAATCTGGACACCCAGGGGAGCTCCGAAAGGCGCCGTTCAGCAGACCCCCGCGCGCCTTCTTCCCTAATCTCCTCCTCAGCAACACGTTTGTGTGGATGTCTCTGCCATGTCATTAAGAAAAGGGGGGGCTGGGGGTGAAGGCTGTTGTGCATATGAAGGAAAAGTGCCTGTGTGCTCGTGGGGAGCCCCCTGCAAGGCTCCGCGCTGCCCTCGCCGCAGCCCATCGCTGGGTGGTCTGCCTCTTAATTACAGGGTTAATGCGATGTTACTATCTGGAGAAGTTTCTTAACCTGATAATGAGTAGGAAGCAGCTGTAGCTTGGAAAATGTAATAATTGCAGAGCGGAGCGATGTAATTATAAGGTGTGTATCAACTGCCTCCGTGTTTACTTAGGGAAGACTAAATCCCCTCCGAAGTGGCAGCTGCGGCAGCAGCGGCTCTGCTCCGTGCGGGAGGACGAGCAGGGCAAGGGGCAAGTGTGAGGCAGCAAGATGTGTCCCCCATGGAGCCCTTCATCGCCCATCCCTGGAGCAAGTGTGGGTGCAACGTGTCTCAGAGCTCAATGGCACCAGCCTCCTCCTCTCCTCTGTGCATGTGGATGTTGAATAAATCCCTCATTGGAGGCGGAAGATGCGCTACAGCATGTGAGACACAGCACGGTCGACTATTTTTTTTTACGATGAAAAATACAGATTTAGCTAAAACAAAACATTTGGTGCGTTTTTGCTGTGTGTGCTCGATTATTCCCCTGTAGAAAAAAAATAAAGATAAAATATGCCAATATGGAAAATAAAAGTAGGTCAACTTTTCAATGAATTGTAATAACACCGATTGTGAAGCACAAAGTTTTTCATCACTTCTGTACAATGCTCTCCTTGAGATCCTGCCACAAAGGCAGAGCCTCTCTTGAAACACATTTCTGGGCTTCATTGCCTGCGCAACCTTTGCAAATGTCTCTCTTTGATCTTTAATAATTACCCTGTGCTAATGCTTTTGTGATGTGATGAATGAGTTTGAGAGGAGCGGGGAAGGGTGAGAAGAACCCTTACCTTTCCCTTGTCAAGGTCCTTTAGTCAGGGCCTGTGATCTGCTCCGACTGCCTCCCGAATCATGGCCCGTGCTGCAAAAGGGCTTGTGCATCAATTAGGCGGCTGGAGCAAGGCCCTGCCACGCTCATCGCTGTCAATGCTCCTCTTGAGGGAGAACCTGCCCTCTCCGCTCTCTAATTAAGGAGAGGAAGTTCTGCACAACCTCACTGGCTTCCAAACACTCCCCCCTGTTTTGCGGAGGCAGAGGAGGCTCCAAAGCTCTTCCCACCGCGCCACTGGCCAGGATGTGAGGGTGATTGCCAGGCTGGCCATCGCTCCAGCACAAACTGCTCCCGCTGGAGGAGTTAGAGGGGAAAGGGCCGTGGAAAGAGGCTGAGCATCTCTATGGGCACCTCTGGAGAGACAGCGCCAGCCGAGCCAGAGCAGCGGCCAGAGCCAGCAGGGCATTTCTTACACTCCCTTGTCTTGTTTCCACGCTTGGATAAGCTTGGGAATGTTATTTCTGACTCTGCTCCCCGTGTACCAAGAGACGACTTGGATGGAGCTCACTCAGTGGAAAACTTGAGGGCAGACACCAATCCTGCTCCCTTTTCCCTCCTTTCTTCACCGACATGCAGCCACGTGCTCACAAAGGGGCTGGAGGGAGATCTCTTCCCACCAGGCCATGGCATCCTGATTAAAACATTCCCGCATGACTGAAATGAAAATTGTTGTGGCTTTGAACGTCCTGACAGCGCCAGGCAGGGATTTGTGCAGGCTGGCTTGTGTATTCCCAGGGCAGGGAATAGTGAGGGTGCAGCCTCACTATTCGGGAGGAGAGCAGCGGGATGAGTCACTGGGAGCAGCCTGGGAAGGGCCGGTCCCCAAGGAAGGGCCGTGCTGGCAGACTGGCAGCCCCCAGATCTCTCCTCCCGTTTCCCCCTCGTGCTCCCCACGTCCTCTCACCCTGGGCCATGGAACCCAAGGACACGTGGTCCCCTCTGTGTCCCCTTCTGGGGCAGCTCCAAGTGCGAGCACCAGGTTCCCTCTCCACGCAATGTCCCCCATGCCCAAAGCCTTTGCCCTGAGGCAGGTGGTCGTGGTGGCCGGGGATGTCTCAGGCCGGGCGGCTGGGGAGGGAGCTGACCCGGTGCTGCGGGTGGCTCTGGGCAGGGCACAGGGCTGGCACCTGCAAAGGCCTCGGATGGGAAGAGCCGGATCTGTCTCTCACCGGCTCCTGCTGCCCATTTTCATCCGAGCACCTTTGCTTCCTGTTTTCTCCAGTCCCGCTCAGGCCCCACGTGCTGAAAATCGGTGGAGATTAAGGCAGTGTTTGCAAACGGCTGGTACTGCTAAATCAAAGCAAGAGGATTAGCAAAACCGCTTGGCTTCTCAGTTCTGCTTTTCTGCTGTGACCACAACATGCAGCCCAATAACTCATCTAATCCCCACGCCAACTCCGTCTTGGGGAAGCAATTCCCTCCGCTTGGGTGCTTGGGAGGTGGCATCCCGTGCACCTGGATGCTTCCTACCTTATTGGCACCATCCCCACTGCAGGTTTGTTTTGGACGGGACATGTGAAGAGCTGAGAGACCTGTCCCTTTTCCATCATGCAAACACTGGATGCAAGATACAGGAAAATAATAAAAGACTACTTAGAGGTTTATTTTGGTTGGATTAACTTGATTCATACATACTGACAGTCTCGAAGTTATTTCTTTACAGAAGGACTAACTTTATAACAGCCTCATTTTTACATATGCCAAAGGGAATACAAATAGCAACATTTCTAGTTCCAAAGGCTTACCGTTTCCCATTACTTCGCTCTGGTTTTAATGGATTAAAGCAGTATTTGCCATATCATCTAGGTTTTCATTATCCACAGTGAAATATTCTGAGCTGAAGTTTACTTCCAGCAGATTTTCAGAAATTTCCATAGGAAAACAATTCATTTGGATTCTAAAGGAAATGAGTTGAGGGGGGAATATCTTTGTTTTTCTCATTTTTACCATTTTTACCATCTTGGCTTGCTTTAAAAAGCAAAGGGATTCTTTGTGTGCCATGGAAATGGGCCCTTCAACCTCATCCGATGAGGGAATTTACCTTCTTTGCGGCCTTGGCACAGGCTCTTTCGGAAGAGCCTCTGCTATGACAGATCTTGATGTTTCCTCAACTATCCCTCCCTCTCCTGACAGCGCAGCGGCGGGTTGCTGGAACAGGGACAGGTTCCTGAGCAGCGACCATCCCAAACACAATTCCCTGGCTAATTGCTCAGCACGGGGCTCTCGAGTCCCCCCGTCTCTCACCGTTTGCTGCGCCGGCGCCTTCCCTCCTGCTAAGGTGGGCGGCAGCGGCAAATTCAGTGAGCTGAAAACACAGTGAGTTGCTCAGGGACCCCTGGGGGGACTTAAACCTGAGCCAGGGTTTGCCCAAACCCCGCTTCTGGGTTTTGTGATGTTTGTGAGTGCTATGGGTCAAAGGCACTGCCCTACTAAAAAGTGGGAGAAAATTTAGGAATGGTGAACCTAAGGCAAATAAGTAATCTCCTCTCAGGTTCAATCCAGCCCAGCAGCTACCTCCAGGCAGGGGCAAATGCCAAGGAAAAGCCTGTGGCTTTAGAAGTCCCTGCTTCTGAAACGGCCCTTGTACAAGGCCTGGCTTGGTATTGGCAGCAGTGCCCCTTTCCCTGGAATCAAGAGCAGCCAGCCTCTAATACACTCCATAACTATATATCAATATGTGAGTGCGTGTTTATGTATATATGTGGAATCGATAAAAAAGTAACATTTAAGAAGCCGTAATACAGCCTGCGTCATTGTCAGGAAATGCGGCAAGTGTTAAAAGCTTAATGGACAGTGGAGGAGCGGATTTAAGTGAGTTGTTTGCAGACTTCAGCATGCAGGACGAGAGGGAAATCAAGGAGAGAGAGAACAAGAACTTAGAGGGATTTGGAGATGCTGCCTCCGGAGCCGGTAATGAATAAGAATGAACACATTGAAACACCAGGCTGCTTCCAGAACACAGCTCTGGCACGCGCTCTGGCACCCGCTTTAATTTTATGCTGTAGTTACCTGTTCCGACCTCAAATAAAACAACGATTCCGATGGGAATGTGAATTGAATCAGCTGCTCAGCTCCCTGAGATTGGCGCTTTCTTCCTCTTGCCTTTCCTACCCTGGAGATCGTAGCAGTGCAATTTAAACCTTTGCAGGCAAATCTGGGAACTCAGATGGCCTCCCCGGGGAGGAGGTAGCTGCAGGATGCGAGACAGAGTGTGATGAGGTGTGTGCGGCAGGGCCGAGCTGTCTGGCAGGATTAGGCTCTCGCAGAGTCTCAGTTACCCGCTGCAGTCACACAGCCTCCTTTTCCAGGCCCCAGGCCGGGCAGGGAAGCAGGGAAGTTCGTGCTCCTTCAGGAGGCAGGGAGCAGGGAAGCGGCCAAATGAGCTGTCTGCTTGCGGAGCAGCTGGGAAGCGGAGTGGGATGTGTCGTCCCCCCGTCCGGCCCTGCCTTTGCTCTGCAGGATGGGAAATGGCCCCTGGGAGACAGCTGCAAAAGGACCAGCTCTGTGGGGAGGAAGGAGCAGTGGAAAAGATGGAGCTCCTACAAGTGCAGGGCAACACGGCTGTTTGGCTGGTCCAAGTCCTACATCCTTATTCCCACTCCTTTCCCATCTAGCCTTGGGAGGACTTTTGCACCGCTCTAGCCCCAGTTAGACCAAAAGGGGCCCTGCCTTGTCCAGGGTCTGTGCTTTTAGGCCCAGCACAAGAGCTGGGCATTGACTGTAGGATGCAGGACACAGCTGTGAACTGTAGGAGTTTCCCACATCGCTATGATGCTTCATGAAGATGCAGCTGGACACCACGGATGTTTAACATCTCTGTTTAGTGTCAGGAGGGAGCAGGGATGGCACTAGGTATCACTTCTCTGAGCATGGTCCATTCAGAGAGCAGTGGCCTTGGTGAAAATGCTGGGGCCAGTGTGCAGCCCCAGGCATTACTGAGGCTTCCAACTTGGCCATCAGCTTATGGACACCCCGGTCTGTGCCTTGCTTTGCCTCTGCTGCTCCTTCTCTCACCCAAACATTTACCTCTGCAAACTCAACCAACACTCACAAGATCCCTTTTCACTTGTCCTTAGACATGCTCGAGAGCTCATCCTCCCTGCACGGCCAATGCAGAAAGGGTTAAAAGTCCGACTCCCCTCGAGGCTACGCTTCAGTTGATAATATCATCAGCTTGTGACAGTGTTAATGTGGGGATCAGGTGCACACGGCGGCCTGCATTACCCTGGAGAGAGATGAGTTGTGTCCGGAAGAGCCAGAACTGGATACGTGGCATAATTGCACCAGGGCCTGATGATGGCTTCCTGACCCTCTCCTCTTAATAAACCATTAGCTGCCCCCTTGACAAAGATCCTGCTCTTGCCTCCTGTTGCACGAGCCTTTCTCTCCCTTCCGTAGCCATATCCGCTGCAGGCGATGCTGCCGCCTGCTCCCCAGGGCCGCTGCTCCCAACGCCCTGGGAAACCCCTGGGGCTCCCAACCAATTAAGTTACTTAAGACGTAGCAGCAGTGAGAGGCAACCGACACCCTTCGCAGCTGCCCCCACCTGCATCGCTTGGCTCCGCGCGCCGTCTCCTTGCCGCCCTCCTGCGCATTTAACGCACGGGGAAATTTTTCAATATATATTCAAATCACTGCAGCTACGAGGGAGCTTAAGGCTGCCGTCCCTGCTCATCGCTCCCTTTCGCCCTTAATGCTTCCAGCCATTGGTAGGGAGGGGAGTGCGGGGCCTTTTCCTCTTCCCGGTGCCCAAAGACTGGGCAAAGAGTGTGTCTCCAGCCTGCTCGCCCAGATGGAAGATGCTGACAGATGATGGTGACTTCCTGCTGCCTCTCAGGATATGGAACAGGGCTGTGAGTTCGAGGACTTGCAGAAAGGTGGACCCTGCGGGTGAGTAGAGAGGCAAGGAGCAGCTCTTGCCTCTTGTTGGCTCAGAGGCAGCAGCTGAGTGGAGAGGAACCTCATGAAGTTCAGCCTTGCTGCTGGAGCATCTCTCCTATGGGAGAGGCTGAGGGAGCTGGGCCCGTTCCGCCTGGAGACGAGAAGTTTGAGAGATGTCTTACCAAGGTGTGTGAATGCCTTAAGAGAGGGTATCAGGAGGGCCAGACTCCTTCAGTGGTGACCAGTGGCAGGGTAAGAGGTGATGGGCAAAACTTGAAGCACAGGAAGTTCTGCCTGAATTTGAGGAAAAGCTTCTTGTCTGTGATGGTGATAGAACCCTGGGACAGGCTGCCTGGAGAGACTGTGGAGTCTTCTTCTCTGGGGATGTACAAAACTCGCCTGGATGTGATCCTGTGCAATGTGCTCTAGGTGACCCTGCTTGAGCGGGTGTTAATGCAGGACCAAGATGTGTTGGGGACATCACCACGCTCCTGCAGAGACTGGCCTGTCCCCTGCCCGCTCCGGGCTGCTGCCTTAGCTGGGAGCGGGGCAGGAGCAGCAGCCGAGCACATCCTCCATGCAGGTGGCCCTGGATTCCTGGGAAAACTGGGGCTGTCCAGGATGAGCTGGAACCGAAAGCCAGTGCCCACCCAGGCAGGCTCTGCAGGGCCCCGAGCAAGGGGACTGCACAGCAGGACAGCAGGAAAGAGCATTTCTGCAAATCCTTGCTTTTAAATAAACAAGTAAAAGACAAACAGGAATGGATCAAGAGGGGAACTATTTCAGATGTTTTTTACTTGAGTGTTTGAGTACACAAGCCAGAGCAGTGCAGGGAGTTAGGCTCTATCTTACATGTTCTGCATCTTGCCAATAAACATATCTAAGAACACTGTGCTGGGTAGGATGCCTCAGCTGAACTTTCTGCAGCAGAAAACTTATCTTGTCTCGTTGTTGCTGGTTATCTGTATTCCACAGTGCTTGCTACAAGGTATGGGAGGATACCTGCTTTGCCTCAAATTTAAGTTACTGAAGGGAGAATAAGCTTTTCCATGCAGAACTGCAGTGCAGGATTCAAACCCCAAGAGCAGCATCTGCCTGCGGCGTGTTCGCAAAGAGGTCCCGTAGCTCCCAGCAGACACTTGCAGCACAGAGGAGGACAAGGGACGATGGCTCTCAAAGCCTCGTGATATCCCTAGGCTCCTCAGCTGCTCCCAGTGACCAACTAACCCAAGTGCCATCCACAGCTCCCATTCCTACGGCCGTCTGCTGCTCCTCCTGGTGCCTCCATACCCAAACACCTCCCATTCATTCCATGGTTAGATAAGTCTTAACGTTTCTATTAGAAGACTCCGAAAAACAAAAACCGAAGTCATTTTCTCTTGTGTTGCTCAGCACTGCTGGCTCACGCACGTGGTAGCAGCCATACCCCCAGGCCATTCACAGGGCAGAGAGACCCAACCCTGCCCCGCATCCAGCCTGGCAGAGAAGCCGGGACCCTCCTGGGCTGGGCTGAACCCCGTCCCGCTCCATGTCACACTGTGGCAACAGGTTTGCTGGAGGGGGAGATGCAGGGACGGAGCTTCTGGGCTTGGGAAGCACTTCGTGTTCAGCCCAGGCTGTCCTCGGAGCCGGACAACTACTGATTTATATAGAATTGTACTTCGGACTCCAGTTGTTGCATCTTCAAGGCTCTTTTCATGCCAGCCAGTTGCTGCAGACGCATCTCAGCTCCATGGAGAGACAGGGTTTTCATGCCGGAATGGATGTGGAACGGATGTGCTTCTCTCCCAGCAGCCTGCTGGCTCTCCGTGGCCTTCCCCAGGACCCTCTCCCTGCACAAGGGAGTCCTGTTTTTAATCAACCTCTTTCACTGCTGCCTTTCTCCCTTCTTTTGCCCTTCTTTATTTGGCTATTAACCAGACAAATAACTTGGAAAAATCGATCTCAGAGTTAACTTTTTTTTTTAATTAAAATTTCTTCTTTTTCACCTAGATCCATAGCACAGAGGATAGAGTTTAGCTGATGCTCTCAGCATCCCAAAGAGGCTGCAGAACCATCTCTAAGCTGCCCCGTAGGACCCACATAATGAGCAAACAGGTGACTTCTCTAACTGGCTGCTCTTTTCCCCAAGGAGTGACACAGGACCATAAGCCTTTTTGACTAAAGTCCTGTGCTCTCTTCGTGTATCACCAAGCCTCACCTACCTACATTTCTGCGCCTTTTTTCCTCTGCCCTGCAGCCTTCAGCTGCCTATTCCAAACCTCGCGCTCTGCGTGCTCCGGGAGCAGCCGTGGCTTGGTCCCACACTCCCTAACACCTTTGCATCCTTCAGGCTCTTCATTTGTTTTTGCTCCTTAACTTGCAGCTCCTGCAGGCGCAGCCGCTGCGGACAGCTGTGATGTATTAGTGACAAGCTCCCATTGTGCTCCGCTCTTGCACAACAATAGATACTCATGTCTGTTTATACAAGTTTGAATTTGTCCATATAAATACGGTGTGGAAGAAACAGTAGACTATAGATTGCACACTGACAGCTGAAAGATTAAGGGAATCCATTAACTAAACCAACTGCCTGGAAATCTTATGCAGAACATACACCTGAAAGCTATTATTGCTGTCCTGTCATACTACTTTATCTCTTTATTTAGGACCCTTTTTGTTTGGTCGAGGGCTTGGACTTCTTTTTTTTTTTTTTTCTTCTTTGTGTGTGTCTAATAATGTAAACTTGTTCTGGGGTAACAGAGGAGCCCTTGATTAAGTATCTAAGTATTTTCTGCTGAAGAATTTATGAACTCTGAGCCAGCACTGTCCTTGCCAGATCCCATGGAGCGTAAGGGGAGGGGGCACTCGCCGTCTCCGAGTTGTGCCGTGAATGGCCTTGGATCAGGTTTCCTTGCAATGAGCTGTTTGCATTGCTCTCAGGGGCGACTCTGTCTCACTTAAATATCTGGCTGCACTTAACCTTTTTTCACCTGAATTCTCTCCATCTTTTGAACACTCCCTGGCCCTGCCTCTCCCACCACCTTCCTGATCCGCAGCAGCAGCCTCAGTTCAAGCTCACGAGTGCTGGAGGCAGCCCGGCTTCCCGAGGGGCTCCGTGGGCCCTGGCCTTGGCACTGTGCAAGTTCCTCTCTCCTTTCCTGCTCAGAGCTCATACGGTGCTGGTCACCCCAGCCCTGTGTGAGCTCCTGGTACTCCAGGCTGCTCCTGTGCCTGCTCCTTCTCTCCTCTGTCTTCCCAGGGGAGAATCATGTGCGGGGGTCTGGAGGGAGGTGTTATCTCTCCCTTGCTTAGTGGTAGGGAAGGCAAAATCAGAGCCGTGCAATCTGGAAAGGTTTGGAGGAAGGACCAGCCCCAGCTCCATGCAGTTCTGCAAGGAAGGACACAGCCTATCCCTTCCCAGGGGACGTCCCAGGGCTGGCAGTGAGAAGTTTGGGCCTCCCAGGCTTAGTGCATGGGGCATGGGGCCAGGCAAGAGAGATGTGGGACTGATATCCACCATGGAACGGATGGGAGGAGAGCAGAGCTGCCGCACACTGTGATGCTGCTGCCAGGGCTCCAGGACAGCCTGGATGTCATGGAGCAGGTGGTCTTAAGACATGTACATACATGTTCCACAGCCATCTAGAATTGGGGGTAGAGGCTGAAATCTTGGCTCAGAAGTAGTTCTGTTTGTGTAAAAGTCTTTGCATTCGAACAGCTTCTGCTCCCTATGAACACAGAGCCCCGGATCGCAGGCTCCTGGGCTGCAGGGCTCCCCCAGCACCAAGGGCTCATCCCCATGAGCCTCCAAAGGCCAGGGCTCTGTTTTCAGAAGCTGTTTGCCTAACACAATACACACAGGTCAAAACCTTGCTCTTCCCCCTCTCCTCATCCCTGCTCTCATGCTCTCCCTCCTCCTCTCCAGCGAGTCTTGCCGGTGGCACCACAGCAGAGCTTTGTGGGAGTCTGCAGTTACTCAGAGGATATTTGCAACTACATGTTCAGGCCGCACTACATGCCTCGAATGGTCAATTCAAGAATGTGATTTCTCTTACTGCTATTGCTGATTGTTTGCTTCTTCACTCGAAATCACAGGATGGGTGGTGCATTTTCTCTTCTTCTTTTCTTTTCTTTTCTTTTCTTTTCTTTTCTTTTCTTTTCTTTTCTTTTCTTTTCTTTTCTTTTCTTTTCTTCTCTTCTCTTCTCTTCTCTTCTCTTCTCTTCTCTTCTCTTCTCTTCTCTTCTCTTCTCTTCTCTTCTCTTCTCTTCTCTTCTCTTCTCTTCTCTTTTTCCTTTCTTTTGAAAAGCAAATATTACACTTAGCAAAAAGACAATCTGCACAAATGTAAAACTTTCCTGCAAACAGGGCTGCCAAGTTTCCCGTGCCTGCAGGGGTACTGAGCTGTCCCTTGGAGCGGGAGGGCAAATATCACCTCCGACAGCGCCCGGTTTCTCTGGCAATGTGCGAGTGATTAATTCTGTCCTGAATGAAGAATAAAGTTTCAGTTTTCGCTATTGTCAGGGGAACGCGGCCGCCTCTCCTCCCCGCCGCACCGATAGTAACCATGGCATCTGCCTCTCTCCTGTGCCTCCTGCCACCCGGACACTCGGCAAATAGGAGATGCTGAAAGCCCTAATACTGATTTGATGGCTGTGGTCTGAGATGTAAATTCACATTCAGGCCCATCTCCCGGCTGAAACTGTTACTGTGTTACTGAGAAGTGAGGAATTTGGAAACACATTTTTAAAGGTTAGTGCAGCTGCCGTGTCGCGAACTCGCTAGGAGTGGGATGTTTTCCTTTCTCCTTTTTTTCTTCCTCTAATAAATACCCGTAGGATCTGTCTAGCTTCTGAACTAATCACTTCACTTGTAAAATGTCAGCAGAACAGGCCTGGCTGGAGAGCCAGGAGAGGCGAAGGGCTGAGGTCTGGGGAAACGGAGGCATTTGGCAGAGCCCTGGCCGGCGGGGAGGGATCCAGGCTCCCGGCTGGAAGTGCGGTCCTGTTCCCGGCTCGGCTCTGCTTGGCCCGCGGAGGCTACTGGCTCTTGTGTGCACCAGGACACGAGCACCTGGAGCCCTGGGGGCACATTTACCCCCTCAGCTCTGCTAAACGCTGCACAGGGCCCTAGGCAGCAGAACCAGGGCTTGGATGAGTGTGTGCAGTCCCAGAGCATCGCCCTGCTTTAGCTTTGCTGCTGCCCAGGGGGATTTTCCAGATACACGGAGGTGTCCAATGTCTCCTTCGGAGCCGACACTGAACTGCATAAAGTTTGTGCTGGGGGACCCCCAGGACATACAGCTGCTCTGTGCCAGTGGGTCCTGTTCTGCAGCCTCTGTGGATGCTCTGGAGATGGGGATGCTCTGGAGACAGGAATGCTCTGGAGATGGGAATGCTCTGGAGCGCAGCTTGCTCCTCGCACAGCCTGTGGTGGGCAGAAGGGCTTGGACGGGAGGCACCGGCCACCACAAAGGAGAAAGGGAGCGTTGGCGCTCGGAGATGAGAATTGTGCTTGCGGAGCACTCAGCGCTTCCATGTAAATCAGCCCTGATTGTGCCTGAGGAGGCTCCATGCGGCTTGAGCTCATTTGGGCTTCGCTGGGGGGAGATGGTGGAGGTCGGCGAGATGGGGTTGCTAGGCAACAGCCCCGTATATTAGGAAGATAAATCCCGTAATAATGGAACGAGCCGATACTTTCGGTGCCTGTTGTTTATTTCTTTCTTTCTCGCTGGTTCTGCTCTCTTGGATCCCAGCTGCTGCATCAGGGAGCAAAATGACCTTTTAATGCCCCGAAGGACTGAGAGCCTTTATCCTTTCTGATGGAAACAGTGTGATACGGTGCTTTGCTGATCCCTGGCAGCGAGGGCTTTTTTGCCGGTGGTACCGTACTGGGCAGGAGGCGGTAGCAGGGAGAATGGGAGGTCTGGCTAAGACGAGAGCACCGTGGAAGTAAAGCCTGGGCTTTCTGGGAGCAAAAAGGACATTAGGAGAAGTGAATTCCTTATCTCTGGATGCACTGCACCCAGGCACTCCTGGATTTTGCAAAATCTTGTGTGTTTGAGCTTTACCTGTCTCACAAGAAAGTGCATTTCAGCCTCTCTTCCAAAGTGGCTGTTGAAGCTGGTGCTGGGATTTGCATGCATTGAGGATTCATCCTGGAAGTGCTCCCACGTTCAGCCAACCCGCAGCCAGGGACGGCACCAGGTGACTGCTCTGATCAGCTGTGACTCCAGCTAGAGCACAGCTTGAATACTGAACACCCACAGGGAACTGTTTGCAATCAAGCCAAAAAAAAAAAAAAAATCAGCTTCCCAAATGTGTTTAAATACTTCCAAACAACAAGAAAAGCTGGAGGAAATTGCAATGATTAAAGTGATCAGAAATGTAGACTTAATTTGTCAGATATATCATTTGCTCTGATTTGTTCACCCAGCTCTACTATTTTCCTTTAAAGCACTTCAGGGTTGCAACTGGGATGTGGAGAAGTGACAAGGTTTGATGCAGGCTTGAAGGAGTCCAGCTTGACGAGCATTTGCTGAGCATCCTGCCTGCTGTAACTAACTCCTCGTGACACACAGCGGCCGGATTCCGGGATCCGGCTGCGGGAGCTGCCTCCGTGTTATCCCTTGCTGCTCTGGGGACTGCTCCCTGCAATCCTGGGGAGGAGGTGAGGAGGAAACCGTCATGACTACTGGCTTCCCGTATCCCAAAGCCAATCCCCTCCCATCCGACAGGCAACGGAACCAGCGCAGCAACGTGGGCTGCAGCCACCGGATGCTGGTGGTGCCACTTAGCCTCTAACACCAGCACTTTGTAGTTTCCGTATGCAATTAGCTTACAGCACCATGGTAAATATTTCATACCTTATAGCAAAGGTTGTTTAATTTTTTATTATTTTAAAGCTGCTCATGAATGTTTTACGGAGAAGATCTCCTCTGGTGCAGAATGGAATGGGGGAGTGCAAGGAAGGTTTCATGCAAAGCGGTTTTGGGGATTGCTTTCCAGTCACCCAGTGCCTAAGGTAGCTCTTCGTTTATTCTGCTAATGAGCATAGCTGAAGAAGGGTGTTGAACAAAGCATATTTAGCGAATATGTCACTGGCAGAAATAAATGCCTCTAATATGCTTCTACAGTCCTATTTATTACAACCGTAATTAAATTGCCTTTTATACAAAACTTGCCTTTTATACACCAATTCAAAAGAGGGTGACCATCCCCACCCTCTTATTTCATGGCACTTTCTGAATTCAATTGCTTGCTCTGAATTCCACAATTGCTGGGAATTTCACAATTCCTGCCTCCTCTAAAAAAAAAAGCCATTGCCATCAGCTGGCTATTGGATAACCTTTACGAAATGAATTTCCTGCTTCTGACCCAACCCAGGAGTCAGCCTTGCAGAGTCTCTGTTCCACCACTGTCTTTAGCAGACAGCTGAACCCCTTTCTTTGCCATCTAAAAGCTAGATGTCTATTCTAAAGTTAGGTGAGACGAGTTTCTCTCCTGCTACCATGACATGAGATTCCACTCCACATGAAATGAATGGTTGCCAGAAAGGAGGATAATATAGCCAAAAATGGGGAGGCTTCTTTTGCACTGTTATTTCAGTGCAGAGTCCCCTCAAAAGTCTTTCAGGGACCAGCTCGTCCCCTCTCCTTTTCTCCCAGGCATTGCATTAGCAATTTTTCTGCCATTTGTTTCCAGAACAACTACCTAGTTTCTCTATTTCTTTTTCTGTAAGAAGAAAGCAAAGAGTGACTTTGTGATGTTTCCTACCCTGGCTCTTCATTCTATATAGGTTGGGAATCCCCTTTAGCTCAGAAACTTGCTTGTCCCCCTGCAGAGCCAATTGAGGGTAAAGTTGGTTTTCTGAACCCAAATTAAGTCTTCAAGAAAGGAGTTGGGACTTTAATCACAGCCAGTAACTCAACCATGCAGTATATACTCACCCGGCAGTGTCACTTGAATCTGTGCTCCTGCTATCCCCCTCCTGCCCACATTCTTCGGTAGTTTAATAGAAATATATTTCCCAGAGCTTTAATCGTCTGTGAGTCAGATCAGCCCCTTCTAGTTATGTTTTGTTGATCTGCTATTTGCTGCACAGCCAGGGTTGGATGCACAGGGCCATGGCAGGTAGCTGTTTTTCAAGGGATATTACTGGAAAAAAAAAAATCTCCTTTCTAACCTCCCTTTACCACTCCTTACTGTGCCCCTGCAAAGGAAATAGATTCCGGAGGCTCCCAAGGGTACCAAAACCACCAGCCTCTCCCTGGGTCTTCTTCTTTCCTGGCTGCCCCAAAGCAGGACTGGGGGGACTCCCCTAGCATTTGAGCTCTCTAGAGCTGTGCACGCATGAAAATCCTTTTCCTGTAGAAAAAGGAAGGAATTCACAAACTAAAGGGCAATTACTAGGGCAGGCCAGTCAGGGAAGTGCCTGGGATCTGCTTGTTAGAGGCTGTCTTCTTCTTCCTTCACCTTCAGTCGTTTCAGATCTTTCCAGTTAGATTCTCTGCCCTTCAGCTCACATAGAGATGGTCTTCACTGAGACTAGAGGTGGCACTGGAAGCTTGCTGTGATGTGGGAGTCTTCGGTCAAGTTTTGTATTGGTTTTCCTGTGAATATCTAGTGGTTAGGACACTCTGGGGTAAAGGATATGCCGATCTGAGGAGTTCCTGATCTACAAACCAGCAACTCATATCTACAGTCAGCACCTGCCTTAACATGATGCAAGCCATGGTCTTCATGAAGAATTGTGAGAAAAATCTTCAGGAAAAGACAATCAAGTCGATGCTGTAGCTGCAATGTGCTCTTCTGACCTTCCCCTGGGCCCTTGGAAGAAGTCTTCGTTGTCTGTAACAGAAGGATCTTAGATCAAGTCTTCCAGCTGATTCGCCTGGAGCACTTGAATCTCCCTTGGGAAGTTAAGTGATAGCCAGAGGGGCCATGGGCGTATTTTCCCCCTCCTGCACCACCACCCTGATCTCATCAGGGTTTTCCACTGAAATGGCTTCCCTCTGGGTCACCTCAGGATGAGAGGAGAGATTCTTTGAGACACTCGCCATCTGTCACCTTTGCGACAGGGAAACACCACACGCCAGCCCCGGTGCTCTGCTGAGAAAACCTCCTCTTGTGCTTCCATTTCCCAGCTAGGCAACTTCACTCTCATCTCTTCCATGCTTTAAGAACAGACACTTATGTCCAAGTCAAAGAAGACAAGGTATAAGTTGCACTTAGTCTTAGATTTCCACTCTTTTCCCTGGGGAGCAGTAGGTAATGGAGCCCTAATGTACCCTAAGCCTCTGTGTTTTGAGCAGCCTGGGTTGTGTGTGCTGGGACGCACTGATGTTCTTTACTGAGCTAATTCAGAGCCACCCAGATGCAGGATTGCAGGAGAGAGTCGCGATGGGGACAACTGAGTCCTTTGGGAAAGAGACCTGTTGGGGCAGGGAGCCCCAGGAAGGACCAGCTGGAGCCTTTCAAGCCCTGAGTTCATGACAGTGACGGGCAACAGGGCAAGTCAGGGCTGCAAGGCAGAAACAGCGGCACTTTGGGGAGGATGGGGCCACAGATCGGGAAATAATAAAATCACTGTGTTATACCTATTTATCTATCCGCAACCTGAGTTGCGTGTGGTTTTCCTGAATACATTAATTACTGGCTATCAGTCCCTGAACAATATTAACAAATCATCATTATGCATTTGTCCCTGCTTCCTGCAAATGTTCTGTATTTGCAAATCTGATTAGGATTGGTTAATTTTAATCAGACAGCTAAGGAACATGGTACACCTCTCCTCCCTGGCTGGCAGAGTGGTGCAGGCACACATGCCTCCATTCAAAGTCAGGTCTCCATAGTCGTTTCCTGGAAATTTGTAAGTACAGGGAGGTGAACTGCTCGGCAGGATGTCTCCCAGGACACAAAGAGCTGGGGCACGTGATCCCAAGATCCCTGTTTTTAGGAGTTTTGGAAGCATTCAATTCAAGCTGATCTTGAGCAGCGTGCTATGAAACAGGAGATTAACGCAACAAACACAGGAACAAAATATTTTCCCATGCTCTTGGTCAGATGTATCTGATGATCTCGTATGAGCCGGTATCCCCTCTCAAAAGCTCTAGCAATACCTGAGCTGCTGAGGTGTGTGTCTTCTAGGGGTGCTTGTGGAAATTATCTTCGTCTAAAAAGGCAATGCAGAGTTCATCTGACGAGATACAAACACGGATCCAGGCCAGATTTTTTACTTAACCTCCCATGTCTGAAAATATGCTATGAACAAAGTGTCAGACAGGGAAGAGACTCCCCTTTGTCTCTTCATTCACGGAGAGGAATCCATCATCCAACACTTTTCACCTGTGTCAGTTGCAGGTAAATCCCAGACCAGATTTTTTTCAGCCAAACCCTGCACGCTTCCCCCTCACCTCCCAGAAGGAAGCAAATAAAGACCAACAATATGCAGAATCCTGGTTTTCAGAATTCCTTCCACTCCAAGATGTCTCCTGGCAAGGAGCCTTCTGCAGAAGGGATGAGCCCCATCTGTGCCAAAATGCAACTCAAACCCTCGCTTTCAGCTCTGTGTCGGATTTTTATCATAGCTCCGCTTGCAATACATATGCGTATATATATAAAAAAAAGGACATTAAATTTAAAAACAACAGCTTTGATATGTGAGCAGGGCCCGGGCATTTCACGGCGGGCTGTGTCGGAGAGCCCTTGCCGAGGTCCCTCCCGCCGGCATTGGCGGCTCCCTGCCCCGCTGCCCCGTGGAGCCTCTTGTCTTTTCAGCACACTGGGGCTGGGGACACAGGGCCACTTCCCAGAGAGAAGGGATCTTGTTTGGAAGAAAAAGGGGAATTTTCTTTTGCTTTCTTGAAAAATAGTCCATCATTTTTTTTTATATGTGTATAAATGCTGCAATTCTTTGTAGGGTTTTTCTTTCCTTTTCCCCTAACAAATGCTGCTGTGTTTTCACTATGATAAAAGGATGGGGGAGGGAGAGGCACAACTCCCCCCACCTCCGCCCAGGCCAGGAATGGACTTGCACTATTTAATTTAATAGAGAATTAATACCATTAACTGATTAAATATGCCAATAGCCCTAGCAGTCCGCATTAATCCCCCTAAAGCAGCCTGGTGGGCGCACATTTATCATACGCTGACAATAACGTGAGGACAGGCCAGCTCGGGCAATACAGTGCACCTTGGCACGGTGGCATCCGGCGTCCCCATGCGACCCTGCATTGTGTAAGGATGGGTGCAGCCCAGGGATAGCATCAATGCGGTTCCTATGGGCTGGCAGGAGCCCCTCCAGAGCGGCAATTAGACCAAGCTAGAAGGACAACCAGGAAATCGGCTTTGGGCTTCTTCATTTTGCCAGGCCTCTGTTTCCTTCTCTGCAAAGTGGGCATAAATGCACGGATCCAGCATCTGCTCAAAGAGGTGCTCCGGGAGAAAGGGATAGCAAGGAAGGTGTTAGGAAGAGCTGAAGAATCAGCGGGCACCTGCAAGAGGAGGAAGATGAGGATGAGGAGCTCTCATGCCCGTCAGAGCTGCACGTTTTGCTCCCTGTCCCCATGCAGGTGACCGGGCAGGAGGTGTGACTGTGTGGAGTGAGCAACTGTGCATCCCTCCCCGACAGCTGGGACTGCCTTTTTCTCCTACAAGGAAGCAGCATTCCGCTCTCTCAAATAGCCTCGCTGTAACCACCCCGCTGGCAGAGCCCCAGCGTTGCTAAACAACCCTCCTGCAAGAAACCTGTGTAGTTATTGCTGTGAGCAAAGGCAAAACATCAAGATGCTGCTTTGTGCTGCTGAGTGCCCTGCGCACTCCACTCCCACTCTGTGATTCTGCCCTTTTGCAAAGCAAATGAGTGAAACTTCGCTTTGCTATGCAGATTTTCCTCTGCTACCCTAACACCTCCATCCAGAGCTGTAGCGCTGGTGGCAGTAATCCAGATGCTCCTTCCTCAGATATTTACCCCTGCTGGAGTCATTGCCTTCAGTGATCTTTAGCTCCTGTTTTCATATGATAAACTCCAGCTTGTGAGAACCTGTTCCCCATCACCAGTGGAAAATGAAACTGCTTCCTCCCTGCCGCTCCCTTTCTCTCTAGAACTGCACTCAAGCATGGGAAGTCACCTTGCATGATCCCACAGCTCTGATTTCTCCCACAGGAAAGATGTCATTGTTGGATAGTCCTGGAGGGACACTGTCCTCCCTCTCCTTGCTGGCCTTTGACACCAGTTTCTCTCCCCATCCTTGGGGTGACAAAGGACTCCAAGCTTTTCGTTTCCAGTCACCCAGGGTTTCAGCTGAGATGCTTTAAGGAGAAGCAGGATTGCTCGGGAGGAGCACCAAAGGGAAGGTCTTCTCTTCAAATAGCATCTTTGCATGCACGTGCTGTAAGGAGGTTGCAGCAGTGTCTGCAGGGAAGGGAAAAGGGCAAAGAAAGGTGGGGCAAAGCAGAGACAAGAAGCACCATGTGGGAATGCTGAGGGAAGGATGAAAGCTACAGTGGGAGCGAGAGGCTTGGAGCATGGAGAGGGAGTGAGAGGAGGGAAGGAGCCAACAGAAGCGTCACCGGGGCTGGTCAAACATTTCATTTTTGGCAGCAGTGCTCCAAACCATTCAGAGAGCCAAAAACAAAAGAAATAAAGAGCAACCACTTCAATAAACACTAAAAATTACAAGAGCCTTTTATTTTAATATGATTTGCACAGTATTTTTGTTAGCGATTGACAGGGTCCCCTCCCTCTCTGGCGAGACACCTGGGAGGAGGGAAGGGAGGAACAGAACAAGGGCCAGGAGGAGAATGGAGGGACGCGGCTGCGTGGCTGGAGCGGCTCTGACGGCCTCGTGGGAGAGGATTTGGCTCCGTGCACCCGGCTGCGGGGAGATGAAGGAGGGGAGATGGTGGAGCAGCGGCCGGCCGTGCTCTCCCGTGATCCCTGGCTGCAGAAGCTCCTCTTGGCAGAGCGGCTGCGTCGCGACGCCTCCCGAGCTGCAATCCAGCTCCACGGGGCTCCGTGCGGAGCCTGGGAAAGGGAAACTCCTGCGGATATTGGCGAGGGACCTGCCGGTGCAGACACTCGGAGCGCAGATCAGCTCTCGGCTTTGCTGTGACCGGCCCCGCTAGCGCCCGATGCTCTCCGAGCAGCCAAGGCTCCTAATGGGCCCCACTTGGCAGGAGCTCCAGGTCCAAGCAGGGCCAGCTGGGCACCAGAGGGGCTTGGAAACGGGTGGCAGGAACAGTAGGGACAGCGCAAATGAGGGGGACGGCAGGAATGGCGGGAATGGCGTGTCCAACGGGAGCCTCCTCCCTCCATGGAGCGTCTGCGGTTTCATCCCTGCAGTCAGGCACCCGCGTGCACCTCTGCTTCCCGCCTGGCCCTCTGCTTCCTAGATTCCTCGCCCGTCCTGCTTTACATTATGCACATTAACTTTTGGACTCTTAATCCCTTCCATTGAATAAATCACTCCCGCTAGCCTGATAACTTCTCTTCCCCTTGAGCTATCACCATGGTCTTTCATTCCAAGCAGGATTTGAGACTCTCCCCGCTGTCTGCAATCAAGCTGCATTCTTTTAGCAATTATTTTGTGTCGCTGCTCTCCCCTCTAAAATTTCTGGGGCTTGCATCTTTTTTTCACTCGCAGGCTTCCTGTTGCTGCTTATCTCCAGCGTCTCCAGCCAAGAGGTCCTCTCATTCCACCTCTGCCGTCTGACACTAGCCCTGGATATGGAACTTGGTCAAAAATGCTTTCTCAACACATGTTTGTCAGGATGGAGAGCTCGCATCTGTGCTTGGCAGCACAGTGTCATGTTCCCCGTCGGCGGGGGGATGCCGGGGGAGCAGGACTGAGCTAATGGACTGTATCAGTTTCTCTTTGCTGACAAAGATAACAGAAGGAAGCCGTACGTGTGAGAGAGGGAGGGAAGCGGAGGGGCAGGAAGGAGGCGGGTGTGGGGGGATTCGTTACTGGAAGGACAAGAATGCCCGGGCGAGCGGATCTGGGGCCAAGGGCAAAGCTGCCTCCAGCAGCCGCCTTGAGCTGGGCCCCGGCAAGAGCCGTTTGGCCTGGAGAGGAGGAAAGCAGCCCCGCAACGGCAGGAATTGCCGGCACGGAGGGTGATCGTGGTTCCTTCCCGAAGACACATGCAGCAGCAGCAGCTCCCAGCTAAGGACGTGAATAGGGGGGTTATTGTGGGCTCTGTCCCAGCAGCAGCCAGGCGGGCTCGAGGACAGCGCATGGCCACCAGGCCCTCGCGTGCGTTTCCCGCGTCCATCCCAGAGCACGGAGCACAGCCGAAGCAGCAAGGGCTCATGATACAGGGAATGAGCTGATTTACACGGAGGTCAGGAGAGGGTTCATCCACCACCGTGCGTGATTTATCCTTTTATTTATTGCCTTCCTCTCCGTGCCGGGCAGGGCTTCTACGAGAGCCCTGGCAGAGGACTACAGGGCCAGCGAGTGGAGGAGGTGGTGCAAGGGCTGAGCCCAGGCAACCCATCCATGCCTCCGTCCATCCCTCCATCCATCCATCCTTCCTTCTCTCCATCCATCCATCCCTCCATCCACGTTATGGCATGTGGCACCATGGCATTCGCCTCACCACAATGCATGGCTGGGAAACCTGAACAAGACCTGGTTTAAAATTAAACAAAGAAAAGCCTCAGAGGACAAAAATCATCTGTTTGCTTTTGTTTTTGTTTTGGCTTTGGATGTTCCCATCATCTCTCTTGGAAGGAATTTTGATAATAATCATTTTCATGAGCCACCCACAGTGCTGGTTCCCCTGCAACAGCCATTTCTACACGCTCAGCAAGATAGACCTTCTCACACGCAGCCTTTGCAAGAAGTCAAGCCTCAAGCTGGCTCTGTTTTGTATATATATAAATGGGTATTGGTCTAGGCTGGTATTGCATTGCCTGAGAAAGGATTTCTCAGAGTAAAGCAGACAGGGTAACTTGGGAAGGTCTATGGAAGCATCTTGGGGCTGGCAGTGCCACATCCAGCCTGGGACAGGGAGAGGGCCCTGCAGTTATGGATTTGAAGGGTTTTAGCAGGAGATAGGAGCTGTGGGCAGGAGAAAGGAGCTAACATCAAGGTCCTGCTGCTGGGCCAGAAAATTAGTGGGGGAGACAAGAGGGTCTGGCTTCATCTCATCCTGGGGCTGTTCAGCCCCTGCTACAGCCACCGGCTGCATCCCCACGAGCTGCACAGGGTGTCTGCGCAGATGCAGCATTTAGCAGCCCTGGAGCACGAATCCATCTGCAGGACTTGGGCGTTAAATTCAGGAGGAGGAAAAAATCTCTTTTGGAAAGAGCACCTGGCAGCGGAATAAACCTGCTCCCGGCAGCCTTGCTGAGCGCCGCGGTTATTTGTTTAAGATGTGTCCCGCGCGCTCCCCCCATATTGTGAAGGCCACTTAAGCAAACACTTCACCTGAAGCATTAAGTGGTTACCACGGCGCGCAGTGTTGGCGCTGCTGCCGCGCTCTCCGCGCGCTCGCCCGCGCGCCCGCCTGGGTAATGGAGCCATTAAATTCAGCGGCATTCCTGCGACTACAAAGATAGCAAGGAGCGTAAGAAAGGAGCCCCTTTGTTCAGCCATTTCTCTGCTTCTGCGTGTGAATAAAACTGTCTCAGGTGAATGCATGGCAGAAGAATTAAACCTGAAAAGAGGAAAAAAAAAAAAAACCATTTCCCGTGAGCTCCCAGGCTCTGATTTTTAATGTTGTTCAACATTAACGCTGACTCCCCCATGCGTGGTGCTGGGCAGATGATGTTGCCAGCTGTGATGCCATGGGGAGGATGGACCCTGTCCCAGTCTGTGCCCCTGCACGGGGCGGCGGGTGCCGAGGGAGGCTGGAGCCCCGTTCCAGCCTGTTGGGACACGCGAGACACCCTGGCCCTGGCTCCAGGGCGTGCAGGAAGCTGCTGCTGGAGGTTAGTCCATAGGACAAACCCACTTCTGTCTCTATGGACTAGGGGCAGTGTCTCCGCTCCGCGCTGCCCTCCGAACCGCAGATCTTCGCCCAGAGCGTCGCCCTCCTGCCAGGCTGGGCAACCTGGAGGCCTTATGAGGGCCTGGGGCCACTTAAATAACTGCTCACAGTGCTTCCATCAAGGCCTCAAGCAGCGTCGCTGCCCCTGGCTTGTGCTATGAGCTTTGCAAGGGCTCTGCTGCCCCTTGCAGCAGGACGGGCGCTGCTAAAGCAGGAGTCGCGAGCAAGACGTGGGCCTGCGGAGGTGGGTCGATCCCAGCTGGAGCTCTCAGCAGAGCAGGGGGCTCCTCTTGCAGAAGAGCCTGGGGCCACCTGGTGTCCCTTGACGTGCAGGGGACCCTGCCCAGGACACGGAGACGCGACCTCCTGCCCAGCAACAGGGGCTTCTCGCGGCACCTGTGCGGACCCCGCGGTCCCCTCGTAAGGGGCTTCCTGGCCCTCTCCGCCTTGAAAGCCGACACCAAAGGCAGCGGCCGAGGGTTTCAGCTGTGAGACCTGCGCCAAACCACACTGACATTGTATATACTGTTCATTATGGTAATGGTGCAGAAAATCCCCATAGAAAGCAGGTAAGATATGAGCTTTCCCTACTGGACTTTTAAATAAACAACTGCACAGAGCCAGGACTGGGAGCAGGAACGAAAGTAAAGGGAAGTTGGAATGAAATCCTCCTCTTTGCTCCATCCTCCTCTGCTTTTTTTCACTGATGACATTTACTCTGCTTAATAAAAAGAGAATTTATGTTTGACTCCCATAATGGTGCCTTTTAATCTCCGAGCCCTCGATGCTTTGGAGCTGTGTGTGTGCGTGTGTGCGCGGAAAAGGCTGTCTCGGCGCAAGCTGGGGGAGGAGAGGCGACCAGGAGGGGGGCAAGGGGAATTGCCGCGGTGAAATGGAGCATTGCAAACAACTTTATGAACTGCGCTTAACCCCTTGCAGCCAGCGGCCCCGGCCCCGGCCTGCCGTGCTAATTGCACCGGGCTGGGGCGGCTTTCGGGCAGCTCTGGGCTGAGCGTCGCGAACACCTTGGGAGAGCTGCTGCCGCTCCGATAATTGCCGGAGCTCCGTGGGCTGCCCCGAGCGTCTCTCCAAACTGATTATCGCTTCTGGAAGGAGGAAGCGACAGAAGCCCCTTGAAACGCAACGTGGAAGTTTCCATGGGCGATGTCCCTGCACTCGCCGGCGCTGATCGGCTCCAGATGTGGCTCTGGGCTCCCCTCAGTGCCGCTGGCGGCCGCGGTGCTGAGCGAGCCCCAGCCCAGGCCAACATGAAGATGTGAGGATGCTAGCGAGACCTCTCCCGGGCATGCAAACCCTTCCCTAATGATTAGGAAATAGGGCATGAGGGGGATTATCCACCCAGGATGCCGCTGCATGTCAGCATCAGTGTGGGAATGCAGCCCGGCTCCTGGGATTGCATCCTGCCCCTTCGCAGGGCCCATTCCCATGATGCCGGCAGGGTAGTGGGAGAGGGATTCATTCTCAACCCTCCCGGCCAGGAGGAGGTGCTATCCCAGGGATGGATCTGGGCTTCGGGCTGGTCCCTGGCCCACACTGGGGCTCTGGGGACCACGCTGATTAATGGCTCTGCATGCAGTGCTGCAGTTCCCCATGGAAAAGAGACTTTCCTTCTACCCAATTAGAGCTAAAAATGTTATCTCATTTATCCTGGGGGGCGGCAACATGCAAGAATTAATTTTTCTGGGTATTTCTTGGGATGTTTTTGCTCCCTCTCAGAGCAGCCCTTGTCAGGCAGGACGTATGGGCTGCAGCGCGCTGCTTTAAGGGCTACAAGAGCAGGTCTGGTATTTCTTGTTTAGGTCCGTGCAGAGTGTTTTCTTTGGCTCCGAGCACCGTCCATTTGAAGTGGATTGTGGATGAAAAATGACAGGGGTCCAGTGACAAATTTTCAACATTATTTAGAAATTAGGGCAGCGAGCAGAAAGGTCAAGTCCTAGCGCCAGTGAGGAGGGATGCCGCAAGGCAGGCAATGGTGTCGGCTCCCGGGCTGGGAACCTGCAAGAACCATCGCACCAAGGTCCTCAGGTCCCTCCAGCCTTCCGACTTCCCGCCTTCCCTTCCCTTTTCCCTCCTGGCTGTGCTCCTTATGGAGCATCCCGGGGTCAGCACCATGTGGGACTGACAAGGAGACAGAGCTGCTAGCCTGCTGCAAAAGGTCAGCAGACTTCATGTGGATTATCAATGAAATGAAAAACAATTCAGCTTGGATCATGACCAAATGTTGGTCTTTTTTTTTTTTTTTTTTTTTTTTTTCCCAGGCTTGGTGGTGCTTTCTGGTTATTTCATCCCCTCTAAACCCACCTCCCTCCGGCCCTGTGCTGCCCTCCTGTCCCGGTGTCCCTCCGACCCTAGGCCAGGATCAGCGGCCGGAGCAGGGCCAGGTTCATGTCTAGAAGGACAAGCCCCCCCCCCCCCACCCCCAAACACTGAAAATGGTAAAATAAACTTTCTGGTGCCCAGTGAGTGGATTTGCAGACGTGAGCTCCCCCCTCTATTACATCCATGAGGTTTTCTGCATTTTATGCCATGCCCCTCTTGAAAATGAGGGAAAACAAAGCACCTTGCCTGAGACTCAAGCCTAAAGAAACCATCTGGATCAAAGCTGCAGCTTGGCCCCCAGCAGACCCTTCTGCTTGGTCTCCCTTGGGCCCATGCTGTGCTGCCGAGTGCTCCTCTCTGGGCTCCACGCTCCTAGGAAGCCCTTTGGGATGGGGGAATCACACCCAGCCTCCAGGCTCAGCAATCAGGATCACAAATGCAGGGATATGAGGACACTGGGATGCAGACACACAAGGATTCAGGGACATGAGGACACAGGGACACAGAGGTTCAGGGGCATGAGGACAAAGGGATGCAATGTCATGAGGACAGAGGGATGCAGGGACATGAGGACACAGGGATGCAGGGACATGGGGACACAGGGATGTGGACACACAGGCTGTCCCCACTGCTACTGCCGCCTGACCGGTGCCGTTGCCATTCGCAGGGCTGGGGCAAGCACAGCCACATCCCTGCACGCACATGCACGCTTGGAGAGCGCACACGCAGGATGCACGGAGCGCGGGAGCACACGGATGCTCCCACAGACACATTGGCCAGGCAATAATCCCCCCCCGCTGCTTTCTTTCCTTGATCAAAGCCCAGACGTGAGGGAAGTCCATCTGTGAAAGATTGAGCCATGCGTTCTTTGCAAAGGTATATGGGCTGGCAGCGAAATTTCTCTGACAAGTCCAACAGGGAAAAATGGAAAAATGAAAGCCTTTAAGATGTGTGCATTTCCCAGATGACTGGTGATGTGTGTGGGTAACATATGGGCAGTCTGTGCCCACTGTCCCACAAAACCTGCTGATTTTACACTTGGATTTCTCAGATTCCCTGACAGCTTTGCAGACCGGCTCCGACAGCCTGGTATTAAATTCCGCTCAATTATATTGCAGTGTGCGGCGGGCGCGGAGCCGGCGCGAGGCAGGGGAGCCTCGGCACAGCGGGGCCGCGCGCTCCGGCCAGGCGCCCGGCTCGCCGCGAGCTGCGGAAACGGGGAGCTGCGTGGCCAGCCACAAGCGCCGCATCCAAACTGGAGGCAGCTTGCAGGAATGCGAGGGTTCTTTTGCTTTTTGCTGTCAAGTATTTCTATTTTTCATGGATTTTGCAGTTCTTGCTGGGCCTGAAATAGCACAAAAGTTGCTTCCCCTCCAGCTGCCAGCCTGGCTCTGCAGGCTGCCAATAAGCTCTAGGACAAGAGAGTGGCTTGTTCCTGGGGAAAAAACTGCTCCCTCTAAGCTGTGCTGCTCATTTCCACCCTGGCATCTTTATCTCAGTGCGGGCAGGCAGGGGATGTTGCCAGATTGCAGAGCATAGGTCTCTCCTCTCTCACCTGCTGGGCTGCAGGAACCAGCCTCATGGTGCTGTGGGGCTTCCTCCCTGCTCCGGCCTGGGTTTCTGCTTTTTCAAAGATCTTGGGTCCAAGGAAATGCTGTTAGCAGTGAGTGCCCAGGCCCCTGCGCAGTGTCCCAGGCTTGCACGGGGCCATGACTGGTCTGTCCTCTGACACAGTGACTCTGTGAGCAGCAAGAACATCCCACCAGGCAGCGATGCAGCTGCTTCCATCACCTGCCTTGCACCTCCCTGAGCCTTCCTGACAGAGGAGTTTGTAGGAAAAGTCACTTTATTCATCTTCAGGGACTCTGGAGAAAGCAGGAGCTTTTTGGCTAAGGCCCAGGGCAGCATCCCGCACACCTGGGCTCTTGGACTCAGTCCTGGCACAGGGAGAAGGAGTTCTGTGCCCATCTTTGTGCCATAGTTCCCTGCTTTGCACAATGAGTTTGCTCAAACCTAGGAAAGGGGAAATGGAGAAACAGTGCTGGCAATACTTGGAGTTTTGTTTCTGTACCCTGCCTGAAACTGGGACCATACAGGGAAGCAGGAAAGTGCTGAGACTCAGCAAGATGAAATGAATTGGCCAAGCTCTTGACACAGAGAACAAGGTGGGATCAGGCTTCAATGACAAACTTTAAGTCCTAAGAGGGACCTGGTTCCACAGCCACCCGTCCCCGAGTGCTGCTCTCCCACCTCGCTCTTCTGTCCCCAAAGATTTGGCTCAAGGCAGCTGGGAGGACTCTGGTGACAACCCGAATCTCAATCCAAGGATGTTCTGCGGGCGTCTGTGATCTTCATCCGCACAACTGCCAAACCCACAGGTCTCGGAGGCAGGAGGCGGTTCTGCCTGGGGACAGCAACGTTTGCATGACCAAGGGAAGCGGCGGTTCTCTTGCAATTGCTCGTGCACAGAAGCAGAAAGCTTGCAGCCAGATTACCAAGGAAGTATCTTACAGAGACACTTGCAAACGGTTCCCTTGAGTGCATCCATCAGAGGCTGAAGATACTGAGAATGGGGAAATAATAGTCGCTTGCTCTAGTCTTACATTAACTCGCTAATTCTAGGTATTTGCTGGGCCCCAGGTGGAACTAATGCATGTTCTCCCTATATTTATTATTATCTGCATTGTTAAAATATGTACACTAATCCAGCAAATAAGCCTAATTGTGGCTGCCTCTGAAAAGGCTCTGCTCGGCTGCAAGTCTCATTTGCTTCTCTAGCTGCTGCAATGGGATGAGCAACCCTGGTAAAACGGAGCTCTAATAGAGCTAAGTGGCCTCTTAAGAACGCCCTCCTCCATTTGTGCACCCGAGTGTCGTCGCTGGGCTCGCAAATGTGACAATGTGGCCATCTCTCCATTGGGGAATTCTGCAATCCGGCTCTGCTTCCTGCATCCTGAGGTGCCTTGGAGTGTGGGGGCTTGGAGAAGCACTGCTGTTGTTGTTGCATGCCTTGCAAATGTGCCGAGTGTTTGGGGATGCTCCTGGCAGGAATCACTGAAGAAATGCAAGTTGTCGGGGTTACTGTAATAGGAAGCCGGTCATTTTCTTGGTGATCAGCATGCAATGTGTGTGGGGCCGCCCCTCACTGTGTGTTCAAACTCTATTTCTATACAGAAATATGTTTTTAATACTCCAATGATGGTATCTAATATACAATAATTATTGTGGCTCAGTTTTTAAGATGCACTTTAGATTTCCCAGAGCAGTTATTGAATGTGAGCGTGATGCAAATTAAACATTAAAAACATATTTATGGTGGGGTTAGCAGCAGCTACATAACGGTACGTACAGAGCAGGCCGCAAGAATCAACTGGCCGTCTGGGAGACCTCCGGGAGGATTTGTTGTAAAAGCAATTGGCACATCATTAGCCTAGAATGCAAATCCTGTTAGATGTGAAGGAAGTGCATGATCGGGCAGATTCTTCACATGCCGAATCCCGAGGGCTGGATACCAGCTCCAAGAGGAAGACGTGATGCCGATGCTAAGGAGGTGGAGACACGGTGGCGTGCTGACTACCTTCTTGTATGTGTGGAGCTGGTGAGGTCCTCTCAGCAGCCTTGAGCCTTCAACAGGTGGATTTGGGAAAATTAAACCTAAGTTTCGTGGCTAGAGCCCGCTATTGAGCTATAGAGCCAAGAGATGACTCCGTCATGCTGGGTATGAGAATGAGGACGGAGCCACGATGGAGCTCTCTTCCTCCCTCTTCCCTCTTATTTTCTCTGATCTACTGTCGCCTCACTGATATCTCTGCTACAGAAAGGCCCCAAGGATGGATTAGTCACTCTTGGTGGTGGTCTCTGGGGCTCAGCAGGCCCATGAGCAGTGACAGAGGCACTGGCAAAGGAGCTGGTCGCAGTGGCTGTGTGCCATGGGCACCATGACGGTACAGGCTGATACAGGCTCTTTTAACAAGAGGGAGCCTTTTCCTGGGGCTCTGTTCCCAGCAGCTCTGCCCGCGGGAGCTGGGAAGGGCTGAGCAGGCGGAGCGGGGAGGCAGGACAAGGCAGGAGCAACCTCCACCGGTAGAGCTCGCGTCCCCGGCTTGAGATGCAGCCGCATGGATTCCTGCTCAGAGCCTCATCTCCGCACTGGGAGAGGGTCAACGCCCGGGAGGACACGTTGGGAATCAGCAATTCGGGTGGTCCCTGAGTGGGACTGACGGAGCCGCTGACAGCGGCTGAGTTATGGCCCCGCGCGCAGGGAGACGGCCGCAGCGCGCGGAGCCGCTCTCATTATCCGGCTGAGCCCCGTTCCGGGGGAACCACGGAGAGAATGGAGCGTGAGCCATAAAACATGTTGTTTTCTAATAACGAACAAGACTCACAGGGGACAAGGACTATTTTTTACTCTATCATTATTCTTTCCTCAGCTCGGAGAAAGTTGCTGAGTGTTGTGTCTGCCAACTGCAGGCCAGATGCTGCAGCAGACCCAGGCGGCTCCGGCCTCTCCGGTCCAGCCCAGCCTGGCCTCGCCACGAGTTTCCCAACTGCTTCTGTCCTGCTGCTGGCAATGCAAGGGCAAGAGCAGCTCCCGGTGCTTTGGTGTCCAGGAGAGGTTCTCGGGAACACAATGTGCTTTGGCCTGGTGAGAAGCCATGTCAATACTGCTGCTGAAGGAAGAGCAGTAGTTGCTGCTGAGATCCAAGCTTTGGAAGCTCCTGGAAGGAAAGCAAATACAAGCTGTCTGCTGAGCGCGAGGAAAGCCAAGTGTGCAGGAAACACACTGGGATTTCATTATCTGCTTCTTTGGGCAAAGCTGATCTGCAAGACCCCTCTTGGGTGGCTGCATGAAGAGTCCCCAAAGCGATGGACCCCCAGCCTTGAGCAGAGACCGTGCAGAACCTATTCTCCTCCCGTAGGCCCTGGAGAGCTCACACTTCCCTATTCTTGCCACTCCATCAGTGACAGGGAATTACTCCAGAGGCTAAGAATCCCAGGAGAAAATAAGGAGGAAAGAAAGGTCTAAATCAACATCTGGGATTTTACTGCTCCTGGCAGATGTTTGCTGAAATGTAACTTTAGACTTTGCTGCTTAGGTTCAACAACGTTCCTGAGGCCATAGCTATGAGACGCACGACGTGCAAGTAGGAGAGATGACCCGTTCCACAGACATACACTGCTTTCTGCTGAAATCTGCCTGGGAGCCCGAGAGCGGGCAGATTTTGTGCTTGCCATGAGCATTAGGGCATCCTGTGTGAAGGGGACAAGTCGCTGCTCCTCCAGCCACACACCCTCCATGCCCAGCCCTAAAGGCCCATCTTGCACTGAGCGCAAAAAAAGGCACATTTGCCTAAAACATGTCCATGCTCTCTCATCAAAGCGCTATTGTCTCGATTCTGCTTGCTTTCCGAGGAGCATTTGCTTAATTGCCATGGAAGTGCTTTTCCGTCATGAATTCCTCATGGAAATGTTTTCCACTCTATTGAAACAAAGTGATGTTGCTTCCTGGCACCACCTTCCTTACTAAACTGTGTGTGAAATGCTGCGGCCCCATGGGCAGCGGGTGACATCAAGGCATGGATCGTTCTGCTTCCTGCAGGACAATGTGATGGGGATGAAACCGGTCTGCAGCAAGCACTGTTTTCCAAAGGCTCCTTCCCTTCAAATCCATGGCTACCAAGCCTTTCGGGACTCCTGCACATCTCCTGTGCCGTGCTGTGCAGGCTCTGGGTCTGCATCCAGACCCTTTCTGATGTTTCCTCCTTGTAGGGAAGGTCTGGGACTGCAGGAAAGCCACCAAACCCACCGCAGGATGGTAAGGCTGGTAAAAAGGGCACCGTTTTGAGCTCCATGTCACAACTCCTCCCCATCATTGCCCTCTCTAAAAATGCAGCCAGTTGAAGCACTCGTATGGGGCACATGAGCAGTAAAGTGGCAGGAGTTTGAAGGCGACCATCAGGATCTGCACACGCGTGTCCCCGAGGCCTCTTTGCTTCCTGCTCTGCCACCCCGAGGACAGAGCTCAGGGGCTGCTTTCCCTCATTTAGGGCCCTCTGGTTCTGCCCTTTCTCTCTCCACACTGAAGGGATGGAGAGGCCAGGATGGCTCCAGGGGACCCTGGTGACTCCTGGTGACCCGGTCGAACTGCACCTGTGGAGACCAGGATAGAGAGGGCGCATGGGGCCCCTTCCCTGCCCGGGCAGCAGGGACCTAAATCATGCGGGTCTGTCCCTGCGGCAGAGACAAATGACACTTTGCAGCACAGGTGGTTTGAAAAGAACAATAAAGTGCGAGCTCTTTGCTGAGCTTGGCCCCGGCGCTGGGATCCCCTTTCAGGGAGTATTTTAGGACTCAAGGCACCACAGCTGTTTGTGGACTAATCCCGCTGCCCTCCTCATCAATTCAAAAGGGAGCTTGGAGACCCACTTAAACCGCAGATAAATCAGGAAACGGCGCTTTGTCCTTTCCTCAGATTGGCCCTGTCTCTGGAGCCCTCCGAACTCGGCATGAGGGTCCCGCTCTGGAAAGGACTTGGCTGCTGCTGGTCCGCAGCACCGTGATGCCACGATGCTGCATAAGCATCACTGGAGAAGTCGGCGTTCCTGGAATGCTGGAGTAGGTGGCAGTGCTGCTGCAAGGGGCATTTCAGCCCCTCAGCTCTTGTTGCTGCAGGCGAGAAGCACTGTCAGCAGAAGGGGGATGAAGCCCAGGGCTCGGAGCGTGACTCTGCAAGATTTACTTTCCCTCGCCAAGGCTCATAGCCCCGGCATGGCTTGTGTGCAGGGAGCGGAGCGGGAGCGCAGGCGTCAGCGCTTTGGAGCCCATGAAATGCACAGGCTGTAAAAGCCGCCGGGGGAGAGGCCGGGGCTGCGCCGCGCTCCAGCCTCCATCCTTGCTGGGTCACGGAGCGCAGCGGTGGCTCTTCCCCGGCTCAGCCCCATGCAGAAGGGAGGCCTGGACCTCTCCAAGAACCCACCGCTCACTGGGCTTATTGTGCTGGGAAGACGGTGCCTTTTCCAGGGGATTTAATGTGGGTGTTGATAGCCTTGACCTGCATCAAAGCAATGCTCTGAGGAGGCCCAGGTACGGGACTCAGTGAATTAAATCACTGCAGGACACTCCTGCTCCCTGAAATAAGTCCCAGGTCCACGTCCAGCCTGGCCCCGCTGGAGGCAGAGCATCACGCTCAACGCAGCCCCATGGCTCTTTTGGGACCTGCCTGGAGCTCATCCCGTGGGAGGCTCTTCCAGCCCGGGAAGGCACCAGCACTGCCCAGGCCATGGGTTCCTGATGCTCTGGTCACAGCTGGTGGCCTCTGCTGCAGGTCTTCCCCTTCCCCTGGCTACGGGCCTTCGCTTTGCAGCTCTGGGATCAGGTATGAGCGGGGGGAAATGAAATCCTAAGCTCTGACTAGCACAAGCCCCTCTGTGGTAATAAATGGCTGCTGGGAGCAGATGACGCCCTGTGCTTTTCTCTTCTGCAAAACAATATTTCCAAGGTATTTTAAGCATCATTAAACAGATATTTAAACATTCCCTCACAGTTTAATGTATCTCAAACACACGACCTGATGTCACCTATTCCAGCCATGCCATTTCGTGCGTGCAGAAGCGCATTGCGAGGCAGAGCGAGGGGTGCCCTGTCTCCGGGCCATGTCACATCCCACCTCCCTGCTTCTCCACCCCAGCATTTGGAAGGATTTGCTGGGCTCAGCCGCTGCCTATTGCTCTGGCTAACAGTGTCTTGCTCCCAGCTGGGGTTGCTCCCAAACGCCAAGGCTTTGGAAGGGCATGAGGGCATTTCCCAAGCACCAGGGCTGTCCCTGCTGCGGCCCAGGACACAGCACCTTATTTCTCTTCTTGCTCTGAGACACAGAGGTGGGAGCAGAGCAGGAAGGGTCTGGTGAGCAAATGCCAGCAAAATTGGGCCCAGGTGGTGGGGGGTTTTGGAGGCAGAGCAAAGGCTTCCCCAGCACCCCTGCTCCTACAGCACAGGGGAGACAATTTTCCCAAGTCCAGCCTAATCTGGATATTTCATACTGGAAATATCAAGGATATTTCATACTGGAGCATCAGGGACCACGGGAGCATCCCGCGGAGGTCCCCGTGCCCTTGCAATGCCTGTGGGGGTGCCTTGTGCCGGCCTCGTTTTAGCGATTCCCTTTCTGGAAATCAGCTGAGGGTGATTTTTTAATGAAGCCTTTCCAAGGTGGTCTGAGGGATTATTGTGCTGGCTAAGCAGGAGTCGCTAATAAACTTGTGAGCACGCTCCTCTTGCAGTGAGCAAGGAGAAAAGGATGAAGTTCAGCTTTTTTGTCTGGCGCTCCAAAAATATTCCCTCCTTTGTGCGGGCCAAGGTGCCGGGCGCGTGATGGGGAGCTGTGCGATGCTGCCTGCTGCTTGCACGGCCCGGCGGTGCTGCGGGAACAGGAACGGGAGCGCAGACGTGGCCCCACGGGGGAACAAAATGCACTTTATGGAGCAGGGAGCGTGGGCCCATCGCAGCTGGACTCCGATGCTGCTGCCTCCTTGATCTCCAGCTGTGGCAGATGTGGGGATGATGCAGATATTCACACTGAATTCAGGGTAACGGTCTGGAAACAAGGGGTTTTAGGGTCAGGACACCATGAGTGTTTGCAGGACCAGCAAATTGGTAAGAAGGACCTTCCTGGAGGAGACCCAAAAAGCCCCAAGTCTCAGGCCGTTTCACACAGACCTGTGGCACTGATCTCCCAATTCCTGAGCATTCTGGCCTGGGGTCAAGCTGAATCCCCAGACTATTTTGTGATGTGTCTGGCAGTTTTTCTGCCTGAAAACTGGATGTCTTTGCATGGTAGCTGGCTGGGACTGCACCAAGCTTGCGCTCACCACAAAAAGTCAACAAGTGATCATTATTTTGATTCATTTTCCCAACACCGTTGACGTAGACAGGGATTTATACTCAGTATTGGCAGGAAGCAAAGGCTCTCTCCCAGCAATGTCTGGAAATCAAAGTTCGCTAGTTAACCCCGCTAATGACGACGGCTGCCAGCCACAGTAATTAGGGGCAATAACAGGGACCAGCGCAAAGGAGTATCCACGTAGGAAGATGCATTTCCTCATCACTATCCGAGGGGCGAGGAGATTCCGGCACCTCGGGTGCCTTGTTGCAAAGCCGCTGGAGCTGCAGTTCTCTAAGTGGGTCCCTACTTCTACAAAACGCTGCTTGTTACGGGCGGGTTTGGGACCAGCAGCTAATGAGGCCCCAGCCCGTGTCATTCTAGCAGGTACCTGCCTGCCTGGAACGGGAGCTTTCCAGATGCCCTCAAACATCCAATTATCCCGGGAGCCTTGCTGAGAGCATCCAAGGGAAGAGCGAGAGGGAGAGATCTGAGAGCGGAGGCACAGGCTGGGAAGGGGACATGGCCGTGCTCTCTGCGGGGATTTGAGGAATTAAAAATAAAATTACAGCCTTAATCTATCAAAATATATATTTTTGATGGCATTTTAATGAAAATGCTTCCAAACAGGGCAGGGCCAATCTCACTCCTGCATTCCCAGCCTCGCGCGCTCTCTATGGTTATTTATTGGGTTGCTACACAAGCCGTTTTTTTTCTCCCCTTTTCTCTTCCCTTTCTTCTCTGCTTTTGCAAATTGAATTATTTAAATGCATTGTTTGGCAGCCTTAAGCCCAGGCGCTTCCCTCTCTTTCCCCCTCGGCTGCCATTTCTTTCTCTCCTTTTTGCTCCTGCATTTTCAGGATCATTTGCTGCCTTGTTCCGGTGGCAGTTATTGAAATTTACACACAAAAAAAGATCTTTCCTCAATGACGCTGTTTCCACCCATGTGACAGATTTATGGGTGCAGGAAGACACCCGTGGCAGCGAGTCTTCACGGGCAGAGAGAAAGGAAGGAGAGAAAGGAAAGGAAATGTGTTGGCAAAGTGACAGATAGCAGAGGTACGAATGGGGAACAGCAAGGTGCTACGGAGGCTTGTGCCTAGTGGGAGAAACCAGGGGGAGAAACCAGCTTGCTCCTCCTGCATGGGCAGAGCAGGGACATGGACAAGGGCAGGGACATGGTCAGGGACACGGACCGGGACAGGGACATGGGCATGGTAATGCTTCCTCCAGAGCATCCAGGACCCCGATGGAGGGACGAGGCCCAGGGTCTCCTAATCCCCCCAGGGGCCACCTTGGGGGTGGCCACGTGCGCTGGATGTCCCTTGTCCCCAGGGCTCGGCCAGCGCTCGCTCATGCCAGCTGAGAGAAGCCGCTCTTGACGGAGCGCTTGGACAAGCTCCCGGAGAAGCAGCGCTCTTGATGTTTCACTCCTATCTCTAATCCTGCTTCAAAGCTCCTGCCTTTTATTTACATATTGACGTGTGAGTCATTTAATTGACTTCCTTGCCTTGGAATTGTACTTGCTTAATTAATCTGATTAGGTTGCTGCTTCCAATTGAAGAGTTTCTGCGTCGGCGCCCAGAGGTGGCCGCGTGGCTGGGAAAATTCTGGGAGATGGAACTAGCAGATAGGACCTGCGATACTTCTGGGCCCTGCTCTCAGGGGCAGAAGACAGGCAGGAGACACGTAAAGCTCTGCAGCGATTTCCATTTTCACACACGCAGCGTCTTTCCTGGTGGCAGAAGCAAGACACACTCCTCGTCGGTGGGATTGAATTATCTCCATAAATTCATTACATTTTAAAAAATATGATAATCAGCACGAAATGAACATCCCGAGGGAGCAAGAACATGTACATCTCAAGTACTGCTAATAATAAGCCTTTAATTTACAAAGGCCCAAGGCTGACTCAAAGCCTCCCAGTACCGGGCTGTGAACACGGAGCCGGGATGTGCCCGAGCCAAGGGTGCTCACGGCGGGGACAGGGGCTTCCCAGACCGTCCCCTTCCCTTACAAACCCCCATGGGGGACACTGGGTGCACGAGGCTGCTGCATGGGCAGCCCAGGGTGCAGGTGGGGTGATTCGGGGGGCCGGGGCCCAGGTGTCCTGCACCCGGACAAGTTGTGTCTCCAGAATAAGTGCAGACGCCACGTGAAAGCACAAATATCAATATTTATGAAATGATTAGTGCCTGTTTAATACACAATTGGCGCAGTTAGTAAGCCCACACGTGGTGAAAACGGGATCCATTTGCAATCATGAAGTATTCATGGGTGTGCGGCGGCTGGGGGCTGCAGAGGGGTCCGGCTGCATGGGGATGGGGATGAGGATGGGAATGGGGACCAGGATGGAGATGCGGATGGAGACCAGGTGGGCAGGCAGCCTGGCTGGGCGATGGGGCAGCATCCACACTGCTCCTGGGCTGTTCAGAGCAGGAGTTACCCCTGGGGAAGCATCTCGCACGGTGCTTGTGGCCCATGTGAGCCCCACGGTGGGGTCCAAGTGCATCAAAGGGCCCATGCACGTGCCCTTCACTGGCATCAGTCCCTCAGCCCCGAGCTGCAGAGTCCAGTGGAACCACTTGGACACCATCACCATAAACTTTCTCTCTTTATTATTCCATTTTGGTGGTTCCTGCGCTCCACGTTTGTTAAATACTGATTAATTATTAATTTAGCCATTAACTATTAATAGCCGATTTCATGAGAGTTAACAGCGGTCAGGTGCTCAGAGATCTGGATCCATTGCAGACCTGTTAGACCTCGGGGAATAAATCCTCAATAATCAATACGGCGTTCGCTGCATTTACAATTCTTGTCTCATTTGCTCTGCGTTTAGCTTGCACTTAAGTGTGTTTTAAACAAATGTAAAGGCAAGTTTTACAGCTGGAGGGAATTATCAGCTCACGGCGCTCACGGCAGCATCTCTTGCTTGCCCGCCAAGCTGAAGGGCCTCCAGAATGCCAGGTAGGAGACAGGCAAAGGACCCTCAGAAGTTACTCGGAGGCACAAATCTGTGCAGGCCCTGGCGTCTCTGCTGCCCCACGGGCTGCTTCTGCTATTGAGACCTTCTCAGAAACAGTCGGACTCGGAAGCACTGGTTTTAAATCAGTGGCTGGCGCCGGGGGCAGCAGCTTCCCAGTGCCCCCATCCTCCCTCCGTGCCTCTCATCCTGGCTCGAGACGCGTGTGGCAGGAGAGGCAGAGGGACACGCACCCTCCCTGGCCCTCCTGCGGGCCCTCGGTGCTGGGGGAGGCAGCGCTGCCAGCCCCAGGCTCCTGCGAGACGCTCTAGGGGATGCAATGAGGTGCCTGTGGGGAGCAGGGAGGCTGGGTTTATTTTTCTTGTAAAACATCTCTGTTGCTTTTGCACTGGGGAGATAAGGCTGTTTCTAAGAATAACAAACTTGCGCGGTCCCCGAACAAGCGCGTGCACCGTGAAACCCAGCACCCCAGGCAGCTCCCCCAGCCAGGCACCCATCCCGGGCTCCCACGCTCCCCCTCTGTGCCGAAGGCAGCTGTTTTCCAGCTTTCTCCTTCCCGTGGGGTCTTTTTACCCAGGGACTTCTAGGTGGGACAGCCCCCATGGCCTGGGGTGAACTCCATACGGCCGCCAGGATGGCGCCAAGCAGAAGAGGATGAGCAGGACATTGCTCCAGGGATCCCAGCACGGCAAAGGCTCGTACAGGGAAGAGGCGCCCCTTGCCCAGAGAAGGGTCCCAGCCTGGGCAGCACTCTCTAGACTGCTACATTTGCACAGTCTCTCCGAGGGGATCCCCCGCTCCTCCAGGGAAAAGGACCCTTGGACACTTTCGGCTGGCGCATGCGGGGCCGGCAAGGCAAGGGCAGCGCGGTGGCCGCGGGTCACATCTTCCTCCCGTGCTCCAGCTGTTTCCCCGGAGCAATATGGGAGCCCTCCAGTGGCCGCCGGAGCTCGGAGCGCTCCCGGCTGCCTACACACAGGGGGGCACATTCCTGCAGGCCCCCACGGAAGGATGGAGATCCGTAGGATGTGATAATTTCAGGAATATTCCCCCTGCTGAGGCTGCGAGCAGAGCCCTGTGACCTGGTGCGCTCCGGCGAGCGGGACGCCCAGCCGGCTGCAAGCATCTTGGTCATCAAAGCGCATCCTTGCTGGCTCAGGGCTATCTGTGGATGTCCCAAAAATGCCTTTCAAGTGGGAACAGCCGGCAGCTGGCATTGGTGAGGCAGCACGGAGGCCGGGCCGGGGCAGGATTCCTGGCCACATCTCCAAAGCCCCGTCCTGCTCCGATGGGAAATACCACGGATGCTCCCTGCCTGGCTGAGTGGTGGGGGGGCTCTGACTGGGGACTTCCCACAGTCATAGCAGCTGCTTGGGAGACCACTGGGAACAAGAGAGCGGCCTGTGGGATGTGGCCCCCAGCAGCAGCAGGATGGCCAATTGCTGCGGGAGGAGGATGGCTTTGGCTTCGTCCCAATGGGAAACTGCAGCAGGAAAAGTGGGTCCCATGGCCAGGGGCTGCAGGTGGCAGAGGCACTGGGTGATGCCACCTCTAGCTCTGATCCCTGCTCCGGACACAGCACCGGGCGGCAGCAGCAGATGAGGCCGCCGCCACGGGAGGCTGGAAGGCAGCGCAGGGCCAAGGGAAGGAGGGAGGCTCCGGAGGCTGCGGGATCAGAGGCCGGGGAGGGCCGTGAACCCACCCACGTTGCTGCCCTGGAGCTGCCCTTGTAGAGCCTGGGCTGATCTCGCTCTTGGGCAGCGAGCTGGGCTCCATTGGAAGCTTCCCTGCTGCCTGCTCCCTCTGCCCTGCGCTGTGAAACACGGCACCGGGATAAGAGGAAAGGCATCCCGCCCGGCCGCAGAGATCCGCATGGGAAGGATGGCCCGGTTTAGGGTTTCAGCCCAAGCGGGGCTGCGGAGCAGCTCATTCCCTTCACCTCCTTCCTGCCGCTGCCCCTGGTCTCCGTCGGGCCTCTGATCTCGCTCCAATTCCTTGCATAGCTCCGGGGCTCCGCAAGCCCAAGGACACCCCGGGGGCGGCGCAGCTCCGCGTCCGCCTTCGCATAGACCTCCATGACCTATTGGAGCCGGAGCATCCCGGCAGGATGAGATCAGCTGGTGGGATGCAGCCGCGCTCCGAGGCCATCCAGGCCAGCAGCCTGCGAGAGGGAGTCAGCAGGATGGGGATGAAGGGGGAAAAGCAGCACGAACACACCAAGCAAAGAGCCACACGTGGCCCTGCCCGCCTGCATCCCTCCGGATCCCCTCTCCGGGCCGGCTCCCATCCGGAGAGGGCAGTGGCTATTGGAAGCAGGTGTGCCGCCCCGCCGGGCGATGGGAGCCGTTATGGAGAGAGCCTCCGATTGCGATTTATGTCCGTCTCTCCTCGCCCGTCTCTCCTGAAACAAATTACGCGGTGGCCCTGCCCTGCGCGGGGAGACCCGCTGGGCCCGGTCCTGTCCCGGCCGCCCCTCGCCCCGCAGCGGCGGCAGGAGGAAGAGCCCCGCGCTCCCGGCGGCCCCGTAATTCATCTCCCTGGGAGTCCTCGAAAGGATCCCGCAGCACCTGGGCTCGGCCCCCCCGGCCGCGGTGCTCGCTCGGGGGGCGGCCGGGGGCGCAGAGCGGCCCCCCCGGCCCCACCGCTTACCCCGAGGTTTATGATTACACAAATGCGAATTCCAGAACCGGCATCTGGGGAGCAGCTGCTGGGACTTAACCCCTTGTGAGCGGGGGCTGAGCCGGAGCGGGGAGTGCTGGACGTGCCCGTTGGGGACGGGGACATGGGGACAGCAGCCTGGCTGGCCCTTTCTGGCCACCATGCTGCCCGGCAGGTGCCAGGGACAGTCGGTTCATGGGAACGTGTCCACGTGCGGCTGTGAGGTTGACTCCCTTTGCGCTCCTGCTTCTGCTCAGAGTTTCTCGCACATTTGCGGTGCCCCCCGGGCAAGGTCCAAGCCTTGCTTGGGAAGTGGCTCCAAGGGCTGCACGTGCTCCTGCCGAGCAGCCAGCAGGTAGGGACAGGGATGGGTGCCAGCATCGGCATGCTGGGCATGCAGCTGGAATCCGCATTTCCATTTGAAGCAGGACACGTGGGTAACATCCTTGCAGCCCCTGCTCTCCTGCTGACCCTCCCAGCTGCTCTGCAAGGCTTGAAAGGGCTGGTCAAAGCACTTACTCATGAGTCCCCTTGGCTCCCAGAGCTCTTGCAAGAGCAGGGGCCTCCTCCAGGTCACGGATGCTCCGGAGATGCCTCCTCCTCTCCGCTTTGCCGGAAAGCCGTGCCCCGGCCTGCCCTGAGATCCGCTCCCTCATGTCACAGGTGCACCGAGTCCGCACTGGCCTCTGCTGCTCCGCTGCGTGCGTGGGGGGCCGGGCCGGTGCTGGAGACCTGCCGCTGCGCACGGCTGCGGCTCCGCCGGAGCGTGGCCTCCTTCCAGGGAATGACTCACTGGTGGCAGCTTTCCCTGCGCAGCGAGGAGACGCCAGCTCCAATGCTGCCGGTGCCCGGCGCGCGAGCGGCTCCCCTCGCCAGGGCCACTAGGGCTTGACGGGTCAAAATCAGCTCCTGAAATGTGACCTTGGGCTCTGAGAGGAAGCGGATGCTAAGGGAGAGGGTGACAGGACACCTCTTCAACCGGCCGGTCCGTGCTCCGCACCTCCTCGGCGCTCCCTGCTCTCCAAGCGTGTTCCCCAGTGCAGGACCTCAGCGGAGGGCAGGGAGAGGGGGGTCTGGTGGTGCCTGGTCACCCAGCAAAGTGCCCCCACCTTGTGCTGCCTGGATGGTCCCAGGAAGCCTGGGGACAGGTGACATGGGTGGCACGGGTGCCTGCGCATTCCTGCAGCGGGTGCAGTGATTTCAGATTTCCTTACTGAGAAACCGCCCCTGCTCCTTGGTGCACATATGGATGCTGCAGCTCAGACCTGCATTTTGGGGAGCAAAAGGTGAGGACGAGCAGGGCAGGTGGCAGCGGGGATGCTCGGAGCCCCCTTGGCCATGGGGATGGAGTGGCACGGTGCATCCCATGGGATGCTCCGATCTCCGCTCTCTCCCTCCGTCGGGGAGCCCGCTCTGCCATTCAAAGCCTTGGCTGAGCGTGCTTGATTGGCAGCTAGAGGTAATTTCCCAGGACAGGAGATTTAAGTGAGTTTAACAATCAATGGAGCCAGGCACCGGTGTGCTCACTTAGTGCTGGCAGCTCGACACGCGACGCAGTCTCACCAGGCAAAGGTCAGGCGCAGACACGGTGACAGGCTCTGTCAAACACAGCTGAGCCTCCTGCCTGCGCGCTGGCTGCTCGGAGCCGGCCGCTGGGCAGAGCCGGCAGCAACAAGTATCGGAAAGGCTGGGAAAAGACGGGGAGGGGTTTTAGCGCGTGCAGGGGAAGCAGCTCCAGGGCTGGCACAAGCGCTCGCGGTGGCCGCTGGCTCTGAGCGGTAGGAAGGGGACAGACATGGGCCTTGGTGGTGTGTCCTGCTGCTGCTGCCCCTCCTGACAGGCTGGCCTGCTGGGATGGGTGCAAGTATGGAAGTTATCTGGCTTGGGAGGAGGCTGGAAAGCAAAGGGACTGCCCGTCCAGCCGCGTTCCCCCAGAATTGCAGGTGTCCTGCCCCGGATGCTGCTTTCCCAGACTCCCTCCCATCCCAACCATGCATCTTCAAAGCAATGCCGGGGGGTGACTTGGAAGAGAAACTATGAGCGGCCTGAGCCATCGCTGTCCCCTGGGGAGGAGTTTGTAGTTCAGACCCCTGAAGGCATCTGAGTGGGAAGGGGAGCAGCAGCTCCTTGCCTGGCCTTGAGCTCCTGCCTGCACGTCCGAGACAGAGATGAGACAGAGAAGCCCCTGGTCCCTCTATCCATGGATCCCAGGTCCCAGCTCCTGCTCTGAGCAGGAATGAGACCTGGAGTTGCAGGAGTCCAGCAGCACCAGACCGGCCATCCTGCTCCAGACTGCATCCCACCTGGCAGCATGAGAAATTGCTCCAGCTAATAGTCCAAGCAAACTGAGGCAAAGGAAGTCGGGCAGCAGGAGAGCTAGTTTGCATCATGCAGCGGGCTCGGTGCTTCATTTGATTATCAGATGGATATTCCAGCATCTGGGATCTATGAGGAGCAGAACAACATGTGTCAAACTTGATAACAGTTCAAAAGGGCTTATGATGGGGGGCTTGGAAAGGTGCTTTTCCCGGGTGCAACCGGGAAGTCTAACCTGAGTCCATGTGTATGAAAATGGGACACTGCTCCGTACCACAGAGCACATGATCCTGCCCCCTTTTCCCAGGGAAATGTGCCTGGTCCCCAGCTCAGGCCATTGGAGAAGGGCAGGAACGGAGCGCCGGGCGCCTGCTGGGGCTGACGTGATTGGAAAGACGGGTGAGGCTTCCCGTCCTCTCCTTGAAATTCCTCCTGCGTTCCGAGTCATTCTGAAAGTCAAAAGCTGTTAGAATCTCCAGGACTCCCAGGGAGGGATATTGACTGGGTTTGTTCTGAAGATACTTCTCTGCACAGCTGTTTGGTCCATCAGCAGGAGGGTTTTGCTTAAAAAAAAAAGGAGATATTTTATCCATTAAAAAGAAATCCATAAGTGATGAATATGCATTCAGCCTAAGTCTGAGTGATGAAATCCTCTCAGAGGTGCAAAGATCCAACTCTCTCTGTGTCTACTAGTCTTGTAAGAGACCGAGGGTGGATTCTCTCAGAGGCTTCTCAGATCCTTCCAGCGGGCTGGGGTCTGCAACGCTGTGCAGGGCTTCCTCGCCAGGAAGTTTTCTCTCCTGAGACTCCTTTTACTTCCCGTGTCTGCGCGGGGCAGGAATGCAGTGAGAACGACTGTTTGCGAGTTGTTCGGAGACTTTGCACTTCCAGCTGGAACAGAAAGTGTCGGATCAGCAAAAGGGGAAGGGGGGAAGCTGCTGGTTTGGAGGAGCGAGGAGGAGTCTGTCCTCGGAAGGGGCCCTGCTCCCCACATATCCACCCGGGAGCCGCCACCACCGCTGGGCTGTCGTGTCCGTGCCCCATGGGAGAGGCTTTGAGTGCCCTGCGTGCCCTGCTGCTCGTGTTCCTGCCAGCACTGCTGGTGGCAGGAACACTGGGATGACTCGGTTTGACCAGCATTTCATCCTGCTTCCTTATCCAAAAGGACAGAGATTAGGAATGAGCACCACAGTTCCCAGGTTTCCTCCTCCCTTCAGAGCACTGTTGGCTTCAGGGAGCATCTACAAACCCGGTCATTCAAGGCAAGCCCTTCCTATATGGCAGGTAAACCCTTGTTATCTCTGATCCTGGGTGGCATTCCCTTCACCCTATCACCTTCACACCTGTAGCCAATGGCATCCATTGCCAGGGACAGCAGAAAGATGGGATGGTGCAAACCGGAGCCAGCTGCTCTGCTGAGAGCTGAGGATCTCGTTATGCTGAAGGCAGCTCCTGACCATGCTGCAGGGCCCCGTGCTGGAGACGGCTCCTGAGCACCTTTCCTCCCTCTCCATCTGTCCTTCGGAAACAGACAGCCTTTTCTTCTGTTTTTCTTTCTCAAAGGTGTTGCCATGGCAGAGGCAATGGGAAGAGAAGGCAAGGAAAGAGGAGGATCCACAGAGAGGCAGCTGGAAAGAGAGGGAAGGAAAATCCTCAGGAGTGGAAGGGAATTTCTCGGCTCGGATAGGGAGCAATGGCTTGAAGCTCGTCGCTGTCTGCACCTGTTGTAAATCCATTTGCCCGGGGATGTTGGGAGCCAAGCTCTTGACCTGCTGATTTTGCAGCTTTATGTTGCAAGTGGGATATCCCAGCTGCAGGGGAAGGAGGGAGGAAACCTAAAAAATGAGCAAAACCACCCAAAATGAGTGAGGAGCCCTAGTCCTGGCAGCCTTGGAGAGAGAGTGCTCCCCGGCAAGGAGAGAGGCAGGCAGCAGGGCCCAGACAAAAGGGTTTAAAAGCTGCCCTTTTATACAGCATTTGTTCTTCAAAGACATTAGGGCTTGTTAAAGAGCCCTGCCATTTACCTCTGCCTATGACATGTTAATGGTTGTATTTTTGAATCATTAAAAATTGAAATGTGTAACACTTTCAGCAGCTGCCAAACCTCTGCACAGCCCAGCTCCCCCCTCCTGCTCTCCTCCATCCCTTTCTCATTCCCACTGCTTTTCCCCTGTCTCTGGGTGCTCCCCACTGGCTGGCCGCCTCCTTCCCCGTGTCCTGGCAATGCTCTTCCTCTTCCACCTGTCCGTGCTCCTCCTCTGCAGCTACCCTAAGAGCTCCCCCGTGTCTGGCCCCTGCCAGAGTTTCGGTTCGCAGAAAGCCTTGTTAATCTGCGGCTTTAATATTCTCACCTTGGCCTTCCCTGCTTCGGCGGGACCTGGAGAATTAGCAAATGTATTTACCCAGTTCCACCGGGGAGCAAGGGAAGCAAAGAGAGCAGCAGGGCTGTTCTAACGAGCAGTGACTAATGCGGCCCAGGAGAGCCCGGCTGCTTCCAAGCAGTCCATTTTCCCCAGGTTTTGCATCCAAAGACAACATCGGCCGTGGCAGTGGCAGCGATGGGCACCTGCCAGCCCGCAGCTACTGTGGGCAAGTGGCCCCGCGCGGTGCCAGCTGCACAGAGCAGCCGGCTTGGCCGCCTCGGCCGCAACCACCTGCAGCAGCGGAGCTGGTGGAGCCCGTCCGGCATCCACGAGCAGATAGAGGAGCTGCTGCCTCTCTAATAACTGCTTTAGGCACCGCTGAGAAGTTCAGGTCACACCGCGTGGTCTTCTGGTGGCCAGAACCAGGGTGAATTTCCAAGGCATTAATCCTTATCCCAGAGCCGGCAGTCCCGGCTGCAGAAATGGAGGATGCTCCATAGGTTCATGGAGGAGGTTTTCAAGGGGGATTCACTGCTGGAAGGCACTGCTGTACCAAGGGCCACGCTGGCATAGGATGACATCCTGCTGGCAGGGTGCCCCATGCATGGGCTGGGTGCTTGGGGTGGCCCCGCTGGGCCAGAGTGAGGAGAAACAAATCCAGTAAAACAGGAACTGGGGGTACAACGAGCCTTACAGCAGGCTGAAGGAGCCGCCGAGCTCTCCAACCAGCTCTGCCCTTTCTTCCTTCTAGAGGCCACATAATTCCTGGCTCCTTCCTTGGAGCCTGAGAAGGCGGTGCCCATCCTGCTTTCCCAAAACGCAACGTCCCCGTGTGCCCCATCAGAGCACGATGTGTCCAAGAGGACCCGCGGAGCCCGGCCGCGCTGACGCAGGCGCTGCCCGCTCCACTGAGCCCCCTGAAAACAGACCCTCTTCCTTCCAGCTGGTCTATTCAGCTCTCATTTTGCACTGAGTATTTTTAGGAAGAATAGAGAATATCTTGTTTTCTTTGGTTGGAAAGGAGTATTTAGGCCAGGATACGTGATTTCTTTTTATTGAAAACCAGGAGATGGAATGAGATTTACTGATCTGAGGGTGACACAACTCATTTGTGGGTTTTCTTCTTACATAGAGGAGCAAATGTGGTTTGACGGGCACAGACAGGAGAACTGATGCTGAAAGAGTTTTGCTTGTGTAGTCTGGAAAAAAAATGGAGGTTTAAAGCTTGATGATTGCTGCCTATAAATACATCAGGCCAGCAAACATCAGGGAATGTGAAAAACTGTTTTAAGTGAAAGGACACTGTTGGCATAAGCACAAATTGCTAGAAACTTGTCATGAATAAACGTCAGCTAAAAATTAAAGGTTTCTCCTAATCATCAGGCGAGGGAGTTTATAAAATAGCTTTCCAAAGGGGTAATTGAGGGAAGAAGTATAACCAGTTCAAGATGAGAGTCTGACACATTTCTGAATTTCAAGTGAGGATGTAGCTGACTTTGACAGTCTGGCATTAGAGCGTCCTCGTCCCTTCCCAACCCGGGCGTTGCTGGGGCTGATGAGCAGCCTGTCCTAGAGCCCCATGGTCACCCCGGCTCCTGGCAATTCTGTCCGGCTTGGCTGCCGGGTGGCTGGAATGCTGCAGCCACCCGCACCGGGCTCCTTGGGACGGTCACGCATCCCCTGCACCTGGGCCTGCTCCTTCCTTCCCATCCTGGACACGACCGAGGCCCCTCTGTTTTGTGCAGCCCTGCACTGCACACACTTGCATGCACATGCATGCACACACATGCACATGCACTGCCCTACCTGCCTCTGACACGCATGCTTTTCTGGCAGTTAATAAGCTCTGACATGCCAGACATTGAAAGTATGAAAATTGACCAATCTTTTAATATTTTAAACCCCAGCACAGACACTCCAGCAGCTGGAGCAAAGCGCTTTACGCCGCCTTAGCAAGGACACGAGCTATCGCTGCGTGTAATCGCCCTGAGCCGGATTGACCCCCTGATCTCGGCCCGCCTGTCCCCATCCCTGCTGATGCTCTCCTCGATGAGGAGCGGCCGTGAGGAAGAGCGACACTTCCCTGGGAACAGCTGAGCTCCAGGGTGAGGGATGGGGGTTTTCCTCCGTTTCCCACTGAAATCGCTGTGAGATGCCCACGTGTTCCCTACAAACTCTCCTTGCACAGAGGCCTCAGACTCACTGGCTCTTGCTTATCTCCATCCCCCGCATCCTCCGGGTGGCTCTTGGAAGGGGCTGAGCGAGAAACAGTCTTCAGCACCTTCAGGCTCCTCTTTTAATTGAAATCAGGAGCAGGTATATCCTCCTCTCTCGTTTATTCAAAGCTGGGTGCTGTGCCGCACCACGGCCGAAGGAGCGGGAATTCCTCGCATTGCTCTGGCTGCTTAGTGGGGCTGCTGCCCTCCTCTCCCCTGTCAGGCACTAATCTCTCCTAATATTTAACAGTCCCAGTAGGCAGCAGGATTTATCCTCTGGCCTTTCTACCTGTCATTTCATCCCTTCTCACTAAGGAGCCCTTTGATTCCCTTCCGAAAAGAGGTGCCAGGGCCCGCGTGATGGATGGGCTCATGCTGGCAGTTAGGGAACCGGCTCCATTTCTCTCTGCTCCAGCTGTCGGGCATTTATCCGGGGCAGCTCGGCCCAGCTGGGGACGGTGCGTGTGCTCCCGGCGGGGGGACATGGGGACGGGCGCTGGGTGCTAATGCTCTGGCTCCTGCAGGGCTCCCATCCAAACCACAGGCTCGAGCTGTGGACGTTTTAGCTCCTGGGCTGATCTGGATCTAATACGATCATCCATCCGGGCAGGAATTCCCCTCCCGCCCCCCGGGCTTCCTCATTCCTTCTCTTTGCACTGTCTCCACATGTTCCCCTGCCCCAGCATCCCAGACATGGTCTCCTCAAATAAAATAGCAAAAAGATCCAAAAAAAAAGCAAAATCTAGTAAAAAAACTAGCAAAACCTAGAAGATGAAGGCCCATGAGTGGGAATAAACTTGCACTGGGGTCAACATGTTTTCTCTCATGCTCCTGCCCCTGGATGCATCCCCTTCCTACAGGAGTCCTGGCAAGGAGGTGCATGGAGAGGCCTTTGGGAGCATGGATGGAGCCTGGTGATCGCGGGACGGCTCCAACACGTGTCCCGCTTTCCCAGGCAGGTGGTTGAACAGTCCAGGCCGGAGGTGCAGGGCGGCACAGCGGCTCTTTCTGGCCATAAGGAACCCTTTGATTTGGTTGCCGCTTCCTCAGTCCTGGGGTGGGAAGTCATTAGGCTCCAAGCGAACGTCCTCTTCCCTCAGCTCCGGTTACGCGGCGCTGGGGCTGGACGGGATGAGGGCTGCTCCGCAGGGGCTCTTCTCCCACCGGCAGGAACTCCCTCCATCGCTGGCTAATGACGGTGGCCACCGCCACCTGCCACCGGCGACCCCATAAGCAGAAGCAGGCCCGGGAGCTGCGGCACAGGGGGCCGGTGCCGCCGGCGCCGCCGCTCGCTTCCCTCCTCTGCTCCCTCCGGTTCTTGCTGCAACCTTAGATCTCGGCAGGGCACCGTTCGGAGACAGACGATCCCGCCAGTGTGCAGCTGTCCGCAGCCATGGAAAACACGGCCCGGATAGGCTTTCCGAAAGGGCCTGTGTTTGGTGTTGCACAGCCGGCCTCTCCGCTCGGCACGGGCCGTTCCGGGTGGATCGATGGGGCTGGATCCGGTAGCCCAGGTGTCCACTCGGTTCTGCAGCAGATGGACCCACCAGCACCTCTTGCTGCTGGGGAGGAAGGGAAGGCAGAGGGCAGGACTGGCCCTGCTTGTTGGGGATTTCTTGAAATGGCTGAAAGAGCCATTGCACAATAACGACTGTGAATAATCCCGCAAAACCAATTTCCATTCCCTATGGTCTGTGCACAGGCAGGTTGTGCCTTGCAGGCTGGAAAGAGCCCCCACGGCATCAGTGGAAGCTCCCTGCTCTTGCAGGAGGCTCCGTGCTCACAGGGTGGGAATGGGCTGGAGAGCCGGGCTCGGCTTGCCTGGCTCATCCTGCGGAGCGGCAGGGAACTTCCAGCAAAATCGTGGCTGGGCGGAGAAAGTGCCCGAGGATTTGACTGTTTCTCGTTTGGAAATAACTGAGAACAACTGTAGGTGAGAGTCTTCCAAGCCCTTGTAGCTCATACATCAATACAGAAGTGTGAAAAATTAGTCCCAGGTGGGAGCGAACTACTGTGTTAGGACTAGAGAGAGGGAACCCTGCTCCGTCCCCACACTGTCCCCTCCACTGCCCTGTCTGGAGATACTTCTGGTGTGAAAACAACCCAGCATTTCTCGTTTACAAACAAATGCACAACCATCCACCAGGCTGTTACTTGTATTCGAGATGGTTTGGTTTTATCCTGAAACACAAACCATTTCCACATGAAATTTGGGGTGAAACTTCTTTGGATCATTCAAAAAAGTGTTTCTTTAAAAAAAAATTAAAAAGTCAGAGAAAAAACACAGAGATGACAATAGCCCCCATTTGCCAAGTAGACATTCCCTGCCATGTGTGCTGTGCTGGGTCTTTGCCTGGATGCCAGCCTGTTGCAGAGACCGGTGTGCCACCTGTTAGCAGTCCTAAAAGCAGGTTATTTCCCATTAACGCCACTGCCCTCACATGCTCACCTCTTTCCCTTATTTTTGGTCCATGCCTAGCCAGAAGGGGACATTTATTCCCGTCATTTTTGCAAGTGAAAATAAACCAGCCCAGGGAAAAGGACATTCCTGGGAGCTCCCTGCTGGAGGAAGCCATGGGCAGCCGAGGACGGGGCTGGCTGGGCCAGGGGCTCTGTTGGAGGATGCTGTGTGGATCCTTCCAGGTCCTGCGGATGCTGGTAACACAGTTTGGGGAATATCAGTGTGGAGAAGAGCTTGGAAAAGCCAGTGTTCAAATATTCACCCGTGGTGCTGGTTGGGACAGAGAACGCGGATCCCGCATGGCTGCACGGGATGGCTGGGAAATGGCTGCTCTGGACGAGCGTCCATAAGTGCTGTGTTTGTCCGGAGCGCAGCGCCGTATCCCGCTGCTCCGCACCGATCGGATTCAGAGCCATGTGCGGACAGCTGGCAAGCCACAGAGCAGGGCCCAGAGCCCGTGCGGGCTTAGCAGCCCGAGAGGCCCCTGCGGAAAGTCATTAGTGAGGCTTTGGGAGGAGGAGCGCGCCCGGTCGTGCCGAGGCCACGCGCTTGTTTAAACAGCCTCAGTGAGAAAGGAAAAGCTCCCAGCGTCCTTGTGGGAACGTTCCCGAGAGCCTCCAGTGGGACGTGGGGAGCAGCAGTGGAGCTGGCGCCTGGTCCCCCCTCTGCGCACGCATCTCCTCTGCACCCCGGCAGGATGGGAGCGGTGCCGAAAACGTGGAAACATTCCTGCAAAGCATGATTCTTTTATGAATCGCCGGGTGGGATTGGTGTGAACTTGCCTCGGAGGGGTTAAGCCCACCATTATTGAATCCAAACTAATATGTTTTCCACTAAAAATAAACTCCTGGCCCAAGGAACAGGGCTAACTCCATGTTCTCCTTAGTGCAGTTTCTGCGCCCACAATGTGGGGCTGCCGGTGCCTCCCGGGTGCCGTGGGAGAGCTGGGAGGTCTCTGGATGGCAGCAAAGCCCAAAATCCAGAGCTGGGGCTCGGCCTCTGCTCCTGCAGGGGGCCAGGCAGGAGTCAGGTCTCATTCCTGCACCTCCCTTTCCCCATCTGGAAGGAAATTTCCCCATTTCCTCCAACATGGAGGAGGAAAGAGATACCAGAAAGGTTGTTAGCTGTTACTTTGAGATCTCTGGGTGCATCACCCTGGCACTGTGCAACTGCCCCCAGGGCTTTGGTGTGTTGGGGAGGAAGGGCTTATGTGAGGAAAGACTTATTTACGGGGAGGCAGCTCAGATGTATGCTCACACGTGCATACTTATTACCAGCTCCACAACCTTGATGAGTTTGCAGTAATCACTTAGAATCTATTTTGTATGCAGGAACTACCCAGTTAATTGCAAGTTACATCTGTACCGGTGCCCAAGTTCCTTTTGCTCTTGGGAAGCAGCACCATTCCTAAGAGAAGGTTGCAGGTCCCAGGAAATCACAGAGCCCAGTGGGCTGAGACGGCCGGGACCGCAAGAGCTCCTGCGATGGATCCCGGCGACTTGTCGCTGCTGCAGCAGCCACTGCGTTTTCCACTGTGGAAATGCAACAGGCGCCGCTTTCCACCCGGGAGACCCTGAACACCCCACGGCCACGGAAAGACCATCCTTGCTCCGAGAACCCTCAGCTGTTTGCTCCCCCAGCCCCAAGCTTCCGACGGGTGCACGGGCGGCTCGCAGCGCCGTGATGGATGCGATCAATATGTGCTTGGAGAGCAGCCGCTCCTGCCCCGCTCGCTTTGAACCTCCGAGCACTAATGGCTCCAGATGGGCACCATTTCTCCTTGTCAGGCTGCAGCTGCGCGGGAGGGAAGGGAAGAGCGGCTGCTTCCTTGCTGCAGAGGCCAGGGAGCCACCGCTCTGGGATCTGCCCACCTGTGGGAAGGGATAGGAATGGGAATAGGTGCTGCCATGAGGTCCTCAGCACCAGCAAGTCGGGACACGGTTGCTTGGCCCCAGTGGGACAGCGCTGATAGCCCCTTGCTGACCCCTCTTGAGTCCTCTCCCCAGTCCCTCTGCTCCTCTATCTCTTCCCTTCCATCGCTGCCTCTTTTCACCTCCCTCACTTGATTTTTTTTGAAGGGCTGCAATTCCTTTTCAGCTTTATTCCTCATTAAAAATAAATACTGTTGCTATAATTTACAGTGAGTTTAATTAGAAATGAGTTACGTGATCCAAGCGTTAGGACTTAATTGCTCGTTCCTAAAACAATTTTCTCATCTGAAATGTCCCCAGTTAATGATCATTCATTAAGTAGGATTTGAGTCTCCTAAGCGGAGCGATAAGGGCCGTGGGTTTGCTCTAACGGCAGAGCGGAGGCCGCGCGGCCCCGGGGGAGCGGGAGCCCCAACGCATCCCTGCGCTCACTTGCACGTTGCAAAGCACTGAAGCCCCTTCCCTGCTCCATAGCTCCAACCGGGGAGGGGGGTTTAAAGGCTGGAAGGGGTAGGGGGGATGTTTTTTGTAAGGAATGTTGATTAATCAGAATGGAAACGTTTACAGGAAGTGTAGGGTAATGTCAGCAAAACTGTTTTGTGCTTCACTCGCTCGTTTTTATTCCAAAAATTTCTAATCAAAACCACATCTGCGGAGAGGAGCCCAGCGCTGCCCCGGGCGGGGGTCCGGGCGGCCCCGCAGCGCTCGGCTCCGCGCGCGGGATCCCGGCTGCCCCCGAGGTTGGGATGTGACAGGGCGGCCCCTCGCTGCCTCCCGCCTGGGCCCGCAGCCTCCGGAACAGAGCTGAGCCCGCACCAGCACATTCCTGTGAAAAGGGCTTGTTTTCGCAAATCAGCATTTTTCCTTGGGGGAAACAAAACAAAGCACAGCAAAACAAAACAAAACAAATCAGCATCCTGCTTTGGGGAGAAGTCCGGCCCGGCTCGTGCTCCGAGCCATCCGCTCGGCTGCTGCAGGGCCCTTGTCCCTTTGCTGTTGCACTTTGCAGCATCACTGCCCCCCTGTTTCTGCCCTGGCCGTTTGCACTTGCTGCCTGTGCTTTCCTGGAAGGAGAGATTCCTTTCCACATTCCCCATTTTAGGACTTTATTTATATGCATAATTATTTTTTCCACAAAGCGAGGAAATTTGAGAAATGAAGTTGGAAAAGTACTAGAAGGAGGAAAACAGGCCCTTTCTGCAGCGATAAGGGCCCCCCAGAGAGGGGGAGTGCTCCATGAGGCTCATCCCGGTGCCTGGATGTGCACAGGGACCTTGCGGAGCGGGGTGCATCCTTGGGACGTGCGGGGCTGAGCTACCCACGGGCAGGAGGACAGTGTCACCTCGCAGCTGGTAAGCACTGCTTAACACTTCCTTGGGTGCCAAACATATCGGATCAGAGCTCTCTTTCCAAGGAAGTATAAACTGGGGACGAGCAGGATTGGAGGTGAGGGAGAATGGGAGAAAGCGAGGCGTAAGTGTGAGGCACCCCTGGATAACCTTGAGTGCATTAGCAGATGGCCAGGGCCCAGGAACGGTGCTCGGAAAGCAGCTCCACTCAATCAGCAGCCCCTGTTTGCTGCGGGGGAAAAAAGCTTGTGAGAAGGAAGCCGCAGCGCGAGGGTAGCGGGTTTCTGATTGCATTTCAAGGGGGCGGCCGCTTCCAGCATCTGTCAGTACATGGTGCTCAGGAATTTATATATATAAATAAATGCAATGAAAAGGTCCCCAGTTCCAGTGCAAGGAAATGATTTCCTCCTTGAGTGATTATGGGCACCATTATGCAAATAGTGGCCAGGCCAACAAAGCAACCTCCTAAGGAAAGGGAAATAGAGCCAGCAAAGGCTGCTCCAGGAGCTCCGTGTGGACGGGGAGACACAGTCCCTGCAATAACTGTGCAGGGAACTGGTTAGTGTGGAGCCATCCACAGGGGGAGAGGGTCCGTGGAAGCAGCTGTCAGGGAACTTCTGGTGTGTGTGAGTGGTTTCCTTGACTGAGGCAGGACAAAGAAGGGAAGGGAAGGCAAGGGAAAAGAGAGGGGAAAGAGAAGGGAAAGAGAAGAGAGGGAAAGAGAAGGGAAAGTGAAAGGGAAAGAGAAGGGAAAGTGAAAGGGAAGGGAAAGTGAAAGGGAAGGGAAAGTGAAAGGGAAAGAGAAGGGAAAGTGAAAGGGAAGGGAAAGGAAAGTGAAAGGGAAAGGGAATGGAAGATAAGGCAGGAGAGGAGAGGAGAGGAGAGGAGAGGAGAGGAGAGGAGAGGAGAGGAGAGGAGAGGAGAGGAGAGGAGAGGAGAAGAGAGGAGAGGAGAGGAGAGGAGAGGAGAGGAGAGGAGAGGAGAGGAGAGGAGAGGAGAGGAGAGGAGAGGAGAGGAGAGGAGAGGAGAGGAGAGGAGAGGAGAGGAGAGGAGAGGAGAGGAGAGGAAAGAGAGGTGCTCTTGGCACTCAGCAAACCCCTCCGTACAGGCCAGGCTCTCCTTGGATGGGTGCTGACTGCTGCTGCAAAGCACAAGCTGCCTGGGACAGCAATGCTCTCGGGGTCTGCCCTGGGGAAGTTGGGCAGTGACAGACTGTGACTGGGCCAGCGCTTTCGGGGCTGGGCCACCACGCGGGACATAGGGACCGCTCGGGAGCGCGGGTTGCAGATGCCGCTGTGGCTGCTGCAGCGCGGCCGCCCGGCAGAGCTCGGCCGCGCTCCTTTCTTCTCGCTTTTGCAAGCATTTAGCGGTAGCAGATAAATAAACGGACATCAATCATCTGTGCATAGCAGTACGATCACCTTACGGGACTCATTTCCTCTCAAAATACACAAGTTTAATTTCTATTTAGCTTTCCCTAAATTTTAATGTCTACTTTCGACATAAATATTTTAGCATTCAGGGAGGGAAGAGGTGGAAACGGGTGATATGAGATATCACAGGACGTTCCCCTGGGCTACGGGGCATGAGAATCTGTGTGTTTATTCCCAAGCTAAGGCAGACGCCTTGGCTGTGGCGGGGGCCTGGAGACTTCCCAGAGCAGCGGGCCGGGCTGTGCATGTGGACAGGAATCCCGAGCCAGCTCCTGGTGGCTCTGTGGGATGGAGGTCCCCAGGGCCACTGGGGAGCAGAGAGATGTCCTGGAAAGACACCAGGATGGGAACAAAAAGAGCATCCTGGTGCCTCGAGCTTTGCGCTTGCCCGGGGGATGCGGGTGCTGTGTCGGTGCCGCACATTGACAGTCAGAGCTCAAGCGTGTTGGCTTTTCAGCGTGGAGCAAACGCCTCGGCCTGCTCTTCTGCGAGACCTTTAAAAAGAATGACCTTGGCCTGTAGTAGCCGGCCAAGGGGCGAGTGTCGACAGAGCCCCCCGGCAGCACCAGGCTGGGGAGGCTGCCCTGCTCCGACATGCAGGGAAGCTCTGAAGGAGGCTCGGAGGAGCCTTGGAAGGAGGCTCGGAAGGGGGCTCGGAGGAGGCTTGGAAGGAGGCTTGGCTCACAGCAGCGAGGGGCATCCCAGGGCCAGGCCCTGCTCTGTGCCCTGCCTGTCACTCGCACCGGGGCTGTCCCAGGGAGCTGCTCGCCAGCAGTGACACCGATAAGGTACAGGGATGCTCATGCCCTGACTCCTTGGATGATGGGCAGCATTCCTGCACCTCGTCTGGGAGGCTTGTGAGCATCTCAGGTAACTCATCCTGCAGAGAGCAGGGGGTTCACTCGGATGATTCCTCTAGGTCAGCAACAGTTATTTCCTTATGGGAATATGCACTCTCCTTCAGAACAAGCCTCGGAAGCGTGAGAAAAACAGACTCTGACCACCTGGACACTTCCCTGTATGAAAATGGGGTGCTCTGCCCACTGTGCATTCCCACCGCTGGTTCTGGTGGTGTGGAAAGGGCTTGGATCCGGCCTTGCTCCAGTTGCCTTCCTCAGGCCATTAATCCCACGGGATAACTTGGTCAGGTCTCAGGTGCCACCCAGGACCATCACTCCCTGGTGGCCGCATCCATGGGCTCCAGCAGGACATGGCAGTGTCCAGCTGGGGACATGTGCATGGGCTGGGGCTTGGTCAGAGAGGTCCCCAGCCCCACAAGGTGCCACCGGCCAGAGGAGAGAAGAGCAAGGCCGGGCAGCCCAACGCGGGCAGGTGCCGCGGGGCTCTCCGCGCGCACGTCCGCACGCGCTGCCTTCCCCATCGCGCCATGTGTGCTGTCTACGGGGGAAAACAGGTGCCGAGCGCTATCGAATCCATATGGCAGCCGCTTAGTCTCACTTTGCTGCGGAAAAAATTACGGCAGCAGGAACAAGGAGGGAGGCAGGCCCAGTGAGGCCCTGCAGCTTGGAGGTCCTTGCAGAGCAGCCAGTCCCAGCCTGGTTGCACCCTGGCCGGCTCCCACCACTCTTCTAGGGATGCTCTTTCCCTCAGCACCAATATCCCAAGAGCACTGCCAAGATGTAGCCCCGAGCCGGGGGCTTCCAGGGGCAGGAAGCACCATTCCTGCAGGGCCAAAAGGGCCTTGCTCAGGAGCAGAGCTAGTGGCACTGCCCTAGCATGGGCTGCTTCACGCTGCTTCCCTGACAGCACTGGGTGCTGCATCGACTCCTCCAGGAGGAGTGAACTTGCAATGCCACATGGCACTGAGCTGGGACACCGCAGGACACGGCGGAATGGTGGTGGGCTCCATGCACAGCTCGGAGGAGATGGCACCCGTGAGCAGCAGAGAAAACACTGCTTTAGCCCTCAGCTTTTCTCACCCGTGCAGGACCCTTTGCTGCTGGGTTTGCCCAGAAAACCAACGTTTCTTGTCTCCTCTGCAAGGACCGCCTGGCTCGTGAAATGACCACCTGAAAAAGAAGCAATTTGCATCATAACTTACCCGGGAGAGCAGACAGGTCCTGAAGCATATGGAGACCTCCAGCTGGATGCCATCAATCCCTCTGTCAGAGGAAATCTCCGGTTTTGCTGCTGAGAGTGACTGGTGGAGTGACTGGTGCAGTGACCGGTCCCAGCATTGGTCACGGTGTATAAATAAAGCGCTGTCCTAACCAGTCTCTGGCAGCTGATGGGCAGCACTAGGCTGGCCAGGCCAGGCCCCGTTATCCATCAAAGCTATTAGCAGATTTGCAAATGGGGGCTTGTCTCAACACGTGTCCTCGCACGGGGCACCAGAGCAACACCAGGCGTCATCCATCATCCACCACAACCAGCATCTTCTCCCCTTCTGAAGAGCCACCAGGATCCTGCCGCTCACATGTTTCTACCTTCCTTCTTCCTTCATGTTGTAATTTCCAGCCTGGTTCAGGCCTTTTTAACCCCTGGCCTCATGGGCTTACCTTCATCTCAGAGGGGTTTATGGAATAAGATACATACCCTTGCCCTTTTCAGCCCAGAGAAAGCTCCTCATGACATGATAGAAATCCAAGAAATCAACAACTCCAGAGGTTTGTAATAAGTCTGAATCCTTCCTAAACCCAGACACTCAGCACGAAGAGGGGTCAGTGAACCCCAAGCTCCTTCCCCTCTGCCTCCTGCCATCAGTCTCTGGGTGGATGATACGAAGCAGATGAGGCCGCTTGGGACACCCAGCTGTTTCAAGGTATTTCCAAGGTTTCTTTCTCGGGAGCAGGCAGCCGGGCAGGATAGTGCTCCAGGCGCCGCTCGCATGCAGGACACACAGACCTCCCACCCAGCAGCACCGGGAGCTCTCCCAAACGTCCTGCTTCCTCCTGGATTACTCCTCCGAGCTCCGGCCCCACGCGAAGCCGGTGGAGCAGCTTGGACTTGTTTGCCTGCAGATGCAGGATGGAGCCTCGCTCCGTGCGCGCTCGGCACTGTGTGTACGTGCGTCCGTGCCTGTGCAGGGTTCATCTCACGTGTGCGTGCGCATGCAGTTTTGTGTGTATGTCTTGGCACACACACGTGTGTCCATGCGTGAAGGGCTCTGGCTCTCCCACTGACCCTCTTGGAAACCTCTGTGTGTCAGGAATCTCCCCCTGCTGAAACCAAGGGCAGAACCGCTGCATTTAACCCTGCTGCTGCCGTGCTTTGCGCAGTGCTGGGCTGCAGCACACACGAGCCCTGGAGCACGAGGGGCCGGTGCAGCAGACGCATCGTCTACCCTGCTCAAACTCGCAGGGAAAAGAAACCCAGCTTCAGAAGCCCCCATGCAACACCACTGTGCAAGGCGAGACTCCCACATCCCGCTCTCCTTCTCCAGCGCTTCCTCCCCATCCTCCCTGTTTCAGGCCCCACATCCCCCTCTTGCTTCCTTCCCTTCCTTCCCAGCCGCCCGGCACTGGAGGCGAGCGGCGCGGCGCTGCCAGAGCTGTCCAGGGAGCCTGCTGCCAAGGCTCATAAATAAGGGACCCCTGTTTGCTTTCTCCTTGTCCGGCCCTGTGCAAATATTTACTGCCCCGCTGACCTGTGGCAGCAGCACATGCGGCAGCTGGGGCGGCGCGCGGTGGCCGGGGCGCGGGAGCAGCATCTGCCCTGCGCCGGCCCCGCGGAGCTGCAGCCCGCGCACGGAGCCGCTCTGCAGCCCGTGGGCCACCGGTGGGGAAAAGTGTGTCAAAATTATTCGTATTATTCATTCACTGGCTGGGTGATGGGTGTGCGGCCCTTGGGGAGCAGCAGAAGGGAAATCCTTAACTCCCTCCCGGCTACGGAGCAGAGCGGGGTGTGCTGGGTGGCAGGGCTGGCCCAGCTGTCACAGTGTCCTTCTTGGAGGGTGACTGTGCTTCAGCCGTGTCAGTAGGATGCAGGCATCTCATCTGTCCTGGTACCTGATCCCTCGTTCTTTCCTCTTTGTGAAGGAGCCTGGAAGACACAGGAGCACAAAGAGCCTCTCCTGCCATTCCAGTGTCCCCTGTGCTGGGACGCTCCATACTCAGGCAGACCCGAACAGATTCACTAACAGCTTTCTTTTGTAATATCTCAGCTTGGAGGAGTTAATTATCTCCAAATATTGAAAAGGGCAGATGGATTTTGTAGGATTTGCTTGGCTGTGTAATTTTGGTGCCCCAGAGATGCTATTTGGTCTGGCTGAGATGAATGACACATCATTGCACCTGGGTGCAAATGTCACTCGAGTATATTACTGCCTTCCTCGCATGTTATTTGCCCACCAGGGAGAAGCGTCTCTCCCGGTCTGGGCTGCCCGCGCGGTGACTGCTAATGCCTTCGTGCGGCCGCTCGCTGCACCCGCGGCGCGGCCGTCTGAGGACACACGTGTCGGGAGCTCTGCAGACTCCCATGCTGTGTTTAATATCCACAGCCTGGGCCTGGAAGACAGCGTTGCAAATCAAGTGCTCCTGGCTCAAGCCTACGCACAAATGTTAGGCAAAGCCTTTGAGCACATCCTGTGCGTGGATACAATGCGAGGCCCGTTAATCCCTGTCGGCTGGTGGGGAGCCCTTTCTCCAGCTGGCTGGGACATGGCCTTGCTCTCGTCACTGCTGTTCCCTGAATCTTGGAGCAGTCCCTAAAGCTCTGTCGGGAGCGCGAGGCGCGGGGTGCAAGGCTGCCTTCCCTGGAGTTAATCCGCACTTCTCTTTGCATTTGGGTGAGCCCCTCCTGCTAGAAACAGGCTCAGTCCTCATCCCCCATCTGCCTCCGCTTGCATCTGCACGGCTCGGGATGTGTTTGGGGACAGGCACTTCCAGACCCGATATAAATCATCCATTATCTTTGTATCTCCTTCATCTCCTGTGCCTTGTTTCAAGCGGCAAAAGTTAAATGTGCCATTACATTACCAGCAGGCTCAGCCCAGAAACTAAATAGAGATGTTCCCAGTGAACTCGCTGTAATGGCACTTTGTTTGCCAAGCAAAGCAATCTCCCTGCAGATATGGCTCTCAGAAGCAGAGGTGGAGGTGACTGCTAAAAAGGAGACAGACAAATAGATTTTGTGTGTGTGTGCTCGGTTCAACGCAGGGGGTGAACCTTGCGGGACCCCTGCATCCCTCCGCGTCTGCTTCGCTGTTCGGGGAGCCAGGTCAATAGCCCAAGGCGCTGTCTGCAAGGCTTTGCCGCTGCTTGGAGTTGATTAAATCGGACTGGGGAGGGCACTGACCACAGTGTTTCCCTCCCAGCCTCCAGCTGGTTTGACTTGCAATGCAAATGTTTTCTCCTGTCACCTCTGAATGATCTTTTCCCCCTTGTAGGGGTATAATTCCCCCTGGAAGGCTCCAGTGAATGGTTTCCATCACACTTTCGTCCCTCTATTCTTGAGCCTGCAGTAACCTCTATCAGAGCTGCAGACCGGGCATGCTTTGGGGTGGGAATAGCAGAATTGCAGTGCTTCATCTCCGGCTGGCAAGTGAGCCTGCAGTCCCTGCCATGGGGGCCGACAGCAAGGAGACATCAAACCTGCTGCAATGCATGGAAGGAGGTGACAGGGCCCGTCCGGCGCTCCAGGTGAGCGGCAGCGCGCTCTGAGCCACCGAGGGGCTAGGGAGGACACGAATGCTTGGCTTGACGACGTGAGGGAGGGAGGGAAGAACAAATGCTCTCCTGGGGGATAAGATTGGAAAGACATCACACAGGAGGAGAACATAAATCCGTTGGGCTTCTGGCGACTGGGGCTCGAGTCAGCTGCACTTCAAAGGCGAGCAAGGCCCTTCTGTAGAGTGGCAGGAGCTGGGGGCGGCTGAAGCAACAGGTTTTCTGTCCCTCCTTGCAAAGCACACGCATGTGGAAACCCTGTGCAGGCAGCGGGAAGCAGCAGGAAACATCCCCGCAGCTTGGCGCAATGTGCGGGGTGTGTTGGGCCCTCAGGGCCCATTCCAGGCCTTGGGTCTTACACCCTTCCCAAGCGGCCAGTGGATTTACTTTGTATCTACCATGGGTTTGATATTCCTTGGTATTCCCTGTGACTCGTTTCCACATTGGGGGCATGAAGCAGGTAGCTCAGGAGCTGAAGTCATGGTGGACTGCACAGATGAGCCCCTTGGTCACCTCTGCCTGCTCCTTCCACAGAAAGTCCCCAAAGGTCTTTCCTCAAGAAAGATCCCAAGAGGGAGCTGCAGGATTCTGCCTCAAACCTGAGACCTGTTTTTACCATCAGCTTCATTTAAAGAGTCATGTAGATGTGTGGAGAACCTGGAGAGGACAGGAGATGTGGCTGAGAGGACACGGGTGGTAGTTTCATTCACAACGTGCTGACTTACCAAGCAGCAGAGCTCATGTTCCCCCCTGAGATGCATGAGCGGAGCTGAGGTGCCACGAACTGACCGTATCATTAATGTTAGCAAAACCCATGCTAAAAACCTCAAATCTGGCTGATCTTCCAGCAAAACCACCCAGATGCACCGCATGGGGCAGAGCATCTCTGCCCGTGGTACCTGCTGCCGTGTGCTCTGCTCGGCCCGGGCACAGCGGAGCAGCATGGCATGGCACGGCACGGCACGGCACGTGCCGTGTTCACCGACCGCGGCTCCGGCTGGGCAGCGGCACTGGAGCTTCCCACCCTGCCACTCTGAGGTCCCGGGGTGGCCAAGGGCCCTTTCTCCAAGATGTTCCCATGTCCCCATGCCGTGGGGCTGCGAGGCAGTTGCTCGGAGGGCTCCGCAATCCCAGCCCGCTTCCCAGGGCCTGGCGGGAGGAAGAGCCGAGCAGGGGCTGTGGCAGCGTTCCAGTGTTTCTGGTGCCCCTTCCATCTCTCCCCCTCATCTGTCAGACCAAGGACAAGAATTTATTTCTCATGCCTGTCAGGCCCCATATATAATCCTAATAGCTCCTGGGGGTGTGAGAGAGGGTTTGAACCCAAGGCTTATATAACTTTGAGTGTTAATGATGTTTTATGATCCTTTAAAGCCTTTGTGCCTCAAAGGCTCCCAGAGAATTTGACAAAGTACAGTCCTCCTACAGGATTCACCTTGTTGCCAAAATGCAGCCCGTTCTGGGGATGAAGCGACATGCGGATTAATGCAAATGCTCTTGGATGAGAGCAGAAAACAGCTGTTTCCACGCAGCGGAAGCTGCTAGGGGAATATAAGGAAAAGTCCCTCTGGAATACCCTTGGTGAGAGCATGAGGACCTTATCCTTGAGGTGGCCCTTCCCACAGCACAGTAGCCTCCAAAACACCATGGGACAGCTGGAGGCCCCATACGGCAACGTGGCCAGGACTGCTGCTCTGTCCCAACCTCTGTCCCATGCTCGTGGCATGGAGCTTGCAGGCTGAGGTGGCCTCGAGCTCCTTTTGCCACCACCCTGGAGACCCCAGCGGGACATCGAAACCCCTGGTGGGATCCCAGCCTCCTCAGTGCCCGGTAGCTGGTGCTTCCTTAGCTCCTCTTACTCCCTGATCTAGTGGAGAAACCAGTGCCATGGGAGGAGGCTGTGTAATTCACTGCGCGCATGGCCACGGCACCGCTGCGTTTTGTCCTGGAGGCGGCTGCATTTCGGTGCAGCAAGGATTGATCGCTGCACATCGAGGGTCAGACCCCGAGCTCCTGACTTAGCTCTTACTTAGCCCATACAAAGACCAAATCCCCGCGGAAGCAGGTGTTTGGGTATCACATGTTCTATAAATAACACAGAACTAAGTGAAAGCTAAGCCAGGCTCTGAAGCTTGCAAAGTGCTTGGGGAGCCATGGAAATGGACAGTCCTGGGTTAGTTCCCATTTTAGTAGTAAAGGGAAGAGCAGAGGCTTAAATCATAAAACAGGATTTTTTTTTTTTTTTTCCTCTCCAAGTCCCTCCTTTTGCCGGGATTCCTGGAGAAGCCCAACCCTGCACTGGAGCCGATGGGTCTGATCCTCAGTGCCGGAGGGACGAGGAGGGAAGGGAGCGCAGCCGCAGCAGAGGAGATGCCTCACATTCCCGCTGCCCTCTGCATTCCCGCTCTTTGTTTCCCTGTATTCAGCCCTTTCAGAGTTGGGTTTTCTTTTCCCCAAGGGAGCCAGTTAGTGTAATGAGCTAAGGCTCCTCTGATTGTTTCTGGAGATGCCGGCAATGCCCCATCTCCGCTGCTGGCCTCCCTTGGATCCCGCCAGATAAATCATGCTGATTTAAAATTGATCGTTCTGGGATGTGGAAGAAAGTGGAGTGGGCGGATTTACCCCATTAGGGTGCATTGATCACCATTACTGTGTGTAATCAGGGTTAATCTCAGGATTAATTGGGGGGATTTGCTGATGGAAATGATCGGTAATTTGTGTTAGTTACTGCTCTATTCCCCTCTAATGGCTTAATCAGATTACAAATTAAAAGTGGCTTCTTCCAGAGAATCTCCCTGGACTTCAGCGGGAGGCAGAGCAAAAGGAGAGTGGCATGTCCAGAGCATATGGTTTGCAGCTCCGAGCTCAATTACCCGGAGAGGAGACGGGATGGGAGCACTCCAGGGAATACATGGGCTGCTCCTGGCTACTGGGACACGTTGCCAATGGCTCAGAATACCCCAGGCCCATGGATAACTCCTGGCTGGGACCAACAAACCAGTGCAGGGAATTGATGTTCTTGCATTTTGCTTAAAGATTTCTTGGAGGCAGGGGGAGAAGAAGCCACCCTGCATCTGACTTGTGCAAGAAGGTGACTGCGGTTCTCTGCAGGCTTGGAGCAGAGCGAGCCGGGGGGAAGCAGCACTTGGGATGTTTTGTCCCTGGGGAAAACCCCTAGGAGGAAGTGGGAAGAAGAATTTCAGCCCAGAGCAAATCATTAAAATAACAGTGACTTGGCAGCATATAAATTAAGGCTGATGAGCTGAGACTGGTACAACTAATGATGCGAAAGAGTCCTGTCCTGGAAAGAGATTCATCCACCAGAAGCTGAGCTGAGAGCATCTGACCTCTATTAGCTTAATAGATTGCAAAGCCAGAAGGGTTCATCTGTGAACATCTTGTATGGAAGGAGGTAGGGATGGGATCTGCCCTGGACATGCCACAACAGCATCCGCCTCACCAGGATCCTCCACCACCAAGCTAAGCCGGAGCTGGGAGACATCAGGAACTGCCAAACAGTGCTGGGGGGAAAATCCCCTGCTTGGAAACTCTCCCATTATTTTCCTTAAACAGATGGGGCTGGTTGTAAGTGGGGAGTGTTCAGTCTCACCTCGTTCCTAATCTCCGCTGATATGCATCGGGTTTTTGATATGTGGCAGTCAGATATAAGTGTTGGAGATCTACTTATTCAGCTATTTATAAAGACATTAGCAAACCTGAAGGAAAAAAAAAAAACGAGGAAAGTGAATGTGTTTCAAGTGGCTGCTGACATGTTAGAGCAGTTTAATAAATCACTTGTAATAAACTACTTTACTTGCAGGGAGAAACACCACTGACTTCTTTAATAAGCCATTCATGATAGAGCAGCCAACACTTAAAGGACAGGGATTCATTTGCGGCACTTGTTGATGTTTCTGGCTGTTCTCTGCTGTAAATTACTTGCCAGGTAGGTGCGCACTGGTATGTGCTATCCGCGTGCGGAGAGACCCTCTGGCCCATGGAGAGGACATCCTCCCCAACCTCCCTGTCCCCCACCGAGCCACCAGGAAGCTCTTTCCAAGAGAACGTAACAGCCAGCCCCGTATTCCTGCTGTTGCTCTAAAAAATAACTGCCTCTCATTTGGGATTAAGTCCCGGCACTCCCTGCTTTTAGTGCATCCTGCGCAGGCAGCTGCTGCCTGTCACTTTTCCCAAGCCTTGACATGCAGCAGCTCTAACTCCAGCTCCTTCCTTTTCCTCACACTTGAGAATGGCTCAAATTTGGGGTGCTTTGTGCAGACCAGGCTTTTAAAGGGACCTGCTGAGAGTTTGGAAAATGTCAGGCGCTGTCCTGTCCATCCCAAGACACTGGTGTGAAAAGGTATGTGCGTGTAGGGGGAGAAAAACACTGTTACAGATAGGCAAGAATATCTGCTTCACTTTGAAGACTGCTTTTGTTATCGTGTGAAAGGCGCCTTTTTTTGAAGGGTTTGGAAAAGTGGCAAGAACTTTTCCATTCTATTTTTAATGTACATGCCTTCCCAAAAGCAGGAAAGGGAGGAATAATCAATGCCCATTTCTAGTTTTCATTTCATTATAAACTAATGAGTCTAGTGACAAAGTAAGGCAGGATCTGTGCATACATGTTTCCTGGGTGAAAGAGAAAGCAGATCTCACCTGTAAAAAATACACTAGCATTTTTACACCTCCCCCCGGCGCCTAGATGTATAAGGCAACGATGCCTCTTCCTCGTCAAAGCGCTGGCTCGGAGGAGACGTGGTTGCCTGAGCCACGTTCCTCTGCCAGGTGTGATTCCTAAAAACACTTGGCAAGAGTTAGCGGGCCTGCTCTGCTATTTGTTTTCTGCTGTTTCTTTATTAAAAAGCTCCAGCTCCAGACAGGCTGCTTTGTTCGGGGCTGTTTTGCTGCCTTCGTTCGCCCTCCCTGACAAATGGATCGGTTCCATTGGGTTAATTTGGGTGCTGCCTCCAGCTTCCCGCTCCCTTGCGTTTCTAAGCGAGCCAGCCCGGATCCGCATCCAGCCTGCCAGCATGTCTATCCACATCCTCCTTGCCGTGCAAATAGATGGCACGGGTTTAATCTTTGTCGTGCAAATATCTGGCGTGGTTTTAATCTTTTAATCTACCTTGCAATCTGCCAGGTACCTTGCCGCCGCACGCCAATTGCTCGCTGTTAGCCTGTGCCCAAGGCCTCCTGCAATACCTGGAGCAACCCCCAAGCAGCCTGTCTGGGGAGACTGTGGAGGTGACTGTCCCAGAACATGGTTTGCTGCATCTTGGAGGAAATCACCCCAATCCAACCCAGTCGACGAGGCTTTCTGTAGCAAGAGGTTCCCAAATTGCTTTCTGCAGCTCAGAGCATTGTTTAGTGCCAGAAGCAGATCTGAGAGCGACTGTTTTCCAAGGCAGCAGCTTGGCCACTGCATATTGGGAAGCTGTTTCATGTCCAAAACCTCCCCCCTTGACATCCCATCCCTGCTGTGAAATCTCCCCGAGGTGTCCAAGTGCTGCAGGCTGCGCTGCCTGCCCGGGAGCTGGAACACTGGGCAGATTTGCCTGGCTCTGATCATCACTGCTTCTCTTTCCCTTTTGGAGGAGATCTTGGAGAGAATTCCAAGGAAACAGTTTCAGTGCTTGGCAAGGGCCCTGGAGACCCATCTGTTACTTCTTACCCTACCACGCTGCTCTTTGCTCCCCGTGCCAGCCGGTTTTTGCTTAAATGGAGCCTCTCCAGGTTGGGAGCCGCGTGGCTTCTAAATTAACAAAGACATTAATGAGGTCCCTCCTGCTGTCCTGAACTGCACGGGGCTCTGGGGCGCTTTGCCTGGGACAGGGCATTTTTTCCTGCACATGGAGGGCAGGAAGGGGGCTGTAAACTAATACATACGCAAATAACTTTAAGAGGAATGGATGGGTCAGGTCCCTGACATCCAGTTTCAATATCCTGCTTATTATTTTAAAGGACAAATTCAGTGGTTCTTTGACTGTTTCCATACGCCTCATTTTACCCTCCTCTCATGTTCCTAAGTGCCACCTGTGGGAAGGGAGCAGCTGTCCCTCCTCTTCAAACAGCCTCTTCCCATCAGGGAGCGATACCTGCGCTGGGATGAACAGGGAGTTTCCAGTAGTTTTAAACTATAAAGAAATAATTTGATGCTTTTTTTATTACCTGCTTATGACTGCCTGCTTTCACTGTATTTACTTAATGGTGTCCTAAATAGCCATTAATCTCTCCTTGGTGCAATCAGTGATGCTGTATCAGTATCCGTTCCTGCATTTAATAGTGTTTAAAGAGTTTGAGTAGGATTGCAAAGCAAAATGATAATCTAGCAGAGGAGTCTGGCATTGGAGTCCCTGGGAAGTCAAGTGGCTCAGAGATGATGGGTTAATGTTAGTTTTACCCTTGCATATATGGGTTTTGCATCACTAATTTCAAAGGATCAGCTCTGGGAAGTGAGGAGGATTCTGTTAATTCAAATGTGCAAAATCTTCCCTTCAAATATTCCTCACATTGAACTTGTAATTTGTTAAAATATTTTTTGGCTGAAAATTAAAATGAAGTTGGCAGAAGAGAGAGAAGGAGAACATGGACTCGACCTCCAAGTTTTCCCAAGCACCTGCAATTCCATGTCCGCTTTTGCGGCACTTTTGTGGGGTCAGGTACCTTCCCTACCCTGGGGGAAGGGGTAGGAGGGATGAAGGAGACGGTCTCACCCTCCAGCTTCACCTCGAGGTTTTGTTCCACTCTCGCATGCTGAAATGGAGCAGATGGAGGATGAGTTTGGAGCCAGCCCAGCGCTGCTCCTCGCGGGCACCGTCTCCTGTAGCCCTTCCCTACAACGGGAACAGCTATAGGGACGGTTATGGGAACGGCTATGGACGAGAACACCAATATCCGCGGCAGAGCGGAGCCCTGCGCGGGCTGCTCTTGTCTCCCCCTAGCTACCGCTTGCTCCGAGCACGCAGATGCTGCTCCTACCCTTTCTCCCTAGATTCCTCCAGCCTCCGGATCATCATGGCCTCCTGGCACACTCCAGCCAACGCATCCATGTAGCAATTACGCACTTAAAACGAATGCACTTACCGCTGTTTCAATGTACAGTCTCCAACCCCTACAGGGGCACAGCAATATGGATACAGGAAAAAACCCAAACTCCTTACTCGGACCAAGCTGTCCACCCCAGCTGCAGCTCTGGCAATGCCCAAGAAGGAAAATGCACCTCCCAGGTGGGCTTGAGGCTTTTCTCCTGGAGCCTGTTGGACAGTGTTCAATAGTCAATGGCGATGATGTTGGTGCAAGGACACGTGCAGCCAAAACGGGCTTAGCTCACGGCTAGGTCAGTCCTGGTTTTGTGAGAGCTGCCTTTCTGGAGATGTAGCATGGAATGGGAATTGCTTTTATATATATCTTCTAATTTTGCCATAAGAACATCTCTTTTTAGAAAAGAAAGTATTCAGCATCTCCCCATAAGCCTGCGATCGCAGGTTACGGAGGCAGCACTGCTGAGCTGCTTGCCTTTAGCAAGCGTTGAGGCTGGGTAAACGGGGAGGTAAGCTGGGGGTGAGCCCGTGTGCCAGGCTGGAGAACGGCAGACGCGGAAGCGCAATGCCTGGAGTCAGAGGGTGTCCCCCCTGGAGCTCCTCTTCCTGCTCTGCGCTGTCACAGGAGGCTTCTCATGGGAGACTTTCTGGAAACAATGAATCCCTGTCCCCCGGCTTGGGGGATTCTCAGTAAAGATGCTGATTTTCATCATTTTAATCGGAGCATCTGTGCAGAATGCCCAGTGGTGGATGATCCTCTGCCACGAGTTGCTGCTGGTCCCAGAGGCTCGGCCGGTTTTGGAGATGAGCTGTGGAGCCCACCAAGCCCACACATTCTTAGGGGACAAAAGACCTCAGCTATGGGGAAACTGCCCCAAAGTCTTGCACGAAGCGTGTGGTCCCACAGGGCGGCCGCCGTCCAGCAGGGCAGGATTCCCCATCCCTCCGGACAGGGAACCGCTGCCCCCGGGCGATGCGCGCGGGGCCTCCCGTCTCCGGCGCTGTCACTCTGTCATCTTTCACCAGTGCTAATTTCACCACCGAAGAAAAGAAAGGACTGCAGGGGGGAAAAATACCCTTGATGTTGCGTGCTCACAAATACCAGCAGCTTGCTGGGCTGTGCCCTGCTGCAGGGCCGCTCTGCGGCCAGATAACATTGTGCTTTATTCAGGGCTTCCATTTCCTCGACGTGCAACCCTTTAGTTATTTATTTTTCCCATTAAGACCCAAATCTTTGCTGATAAAGGGAGGCTGAAGTAACAAGAATATAAAATTTCCATGGGGCAATTGCAGCACCTCCTCTTTCCCTCGCCTCATTCACCATCCTGGGCCCGAGGAGGCTTTGCCAAGCTCCGGAGCTGCTTCCTTTCATCCGGAGCAAGGCGAGGAAGCCCTAGAGGGTGACAGACCTGAGCAGGGGGAGCCGGACAGGGCCAAGGCCACGTGGAGATCCCTGGAGAAGGACTGTGCTTCTTCCAGAGGTGGAAAGGACTTTCTGCTCCCACGGAATTTGCAGGATGGAGGCACATGAGGTGCTACGGAGCAAGGGCAAACAATGGCAGGACTCTGCACCCTAGGGGATATGGTGGAGCCACGTCAAGGTGACAGGATCACGTTTGTTTGGGGTTCCACACAGCATCTCCCATATCCCAGAAAATGTCCCATGATCCAGGCCCACAATGTCACCCAGGTTCCCTTTGTCCAAGAAATGAGGATCAGGTGACTTCTTCCTCCCTCAGCACACATGAAAAGATGAGTTTTACTATAAAAATGACTTCCTTTTATATGTCACTCCTTACTATATTCTTTGACTACACCGTAAATTAGAATACGATGTAAATGATGGACTCTTTTATTATGCTATTAATTCATTGCTAATCAGATATTAATCAGTTATTAATCTGCATTGCTCTATCAATGCAGAGGTACTGTTGCAGATGAGTGACCAGGCTTAAGTATTTAAAATGTTTGGCTAATTAGAAAAGAAAATGGTTCCCAGTGGGAGAACTGAAGCCACAAGGAGAGTCAAAGGACAGAAAGAAATTGCGAGATCGCTGAATATGAGACTGAACTGACCTTGTCTATCCAGTGCAGAGGTCAGAATCTCTTTCACAATTTTTTCCTTTTGTGATAACCAATACTTGTCTCTTTTGTGCATGTGCAACAAGTGAAACGAAATGAGGCAGATAAAAAATGGGTTAATTTCTGAGTCAAGGTGTTCACTAGACTTGGTTAGCAAAGTTTTCTCAGTGGCCCCTTTTTCAAAGATTCATGCTGATTTGGAGAAGAAAACAAGCAAACAAACCAACCAGCCAACCAGAGGACCAATCTCTCCCTTTCCCTTAACCTGTGCAATTAGAGAGGTTTTTATTCTAAGCATGGGTAACACGGGGCCATCTGTATTGGCTCTGGCAGGTCCTGTTCCCCAGCTCCTGTGCTTAATTGCACTTCCATTGGCAACTTAAACACTCGCTGCATGTGTTTCAAATGAACTCTCCACTTCAGGCTGGTTTTACAGATCACCTTTGTGTGATTGGCAATTAAAGCCCTTTTCAGCTGAGAGAGAATTATTGCCTGTTTTTCAGCTCGTGTCTCCCCCCACTTCAGCTTGCTCTGCCTTTCGTATTTCCTAATATTCCCTCAGTTCCTTATCTGGTGCAAGAGCCCTGTAGTGGAGCTATTTGTCTCTTCCCTTGATGAGAACCGTTCCTTTTGGGAAACCATCTGGATTTTTCCCAACTGCACAGGATGGTTTCCAGTGTTACAAGAGCTCTGCCCAGTTTTCAGGCGCTTGCGGGGGAGAGGGGAGGAGGCGAGCAGAGAAGGAGCTTAAGGGAGCAAAGGAGGGTGAACTTAGCCCAGCGGTAAATCCATCCTGCAAAGCTGCAGAGCGAACAGGAAATGATCCCTTAACACCGTGCACCTGCGTCTCCAGCAGCAATATCCAAGAGGGGCCCAAGCGTGCGGTCGGATCCAAGGGAATGGGGCTCTGGAGTCCAACAGCGTGGCTTGGGGTTGGTTTTTCCCTAAGATTCCTTGGCCCGCTTCAGTCCTCACTCAATTTCTGGTTCCTTCTTTGTGCTGCCTTTGCCAGGCACCCGCTCCCTTTCCAGGATGCTGCAGGGAATGAGTCTGTGCGGATGAGGAGCACCGGAGCACCGGCTCGGGAAGCACCGGGAATGCCGATGGTGCGGCTCGCTGCACCGTGTGCGAGCACCGGTGTTGCAGAGAGCAGCTTTACTGATGGGATCTTAACAACTGGATCCGACCTGGACCCATTGAAATCATGATCCGATGGCTCTCTGGGAATCCCTTTTCAAAGCTCCTGGTCAGAAATCCGGGAATGTGAGTGAGGGTGAAGATGTGGGCGTACAGAGCCTGCCCGGCTGTGGCCAGCCCTGGCATGGGGCCGCTGGGGCGGAGAAGGGAATATCAATACACCCGAAACCGGAGCCTCCTGCCCCGGCCAGGAATCCGGTGGGGTTGCCGGCAGGCAGGGCGGCCGCTCCTGTCCGCGCTCATTAGTGCTGATGTTCCCAAGGCTGATGATTCCGGTGCCTCCCTGTTCACAGGTCTTTCTGGGCTGCCGGCTTCGCTGCCCACGAGCGACACGTGTGCCTGTCCTTGAAGAGCCAGAGAGGAGGGTTTTTCCTGACCTTGGAACTGCTGGCAAAGGCTGGAAGTCACCCGTGAGGATGCAGCGGGAAGAGGGGGGTGTGAAAGTGACACCGGAGCCGGAGACACGGGGAAGCTGCTGGCTCCGTGTGCCACGGGAGAGGCCGGCTCGGTGTTCCCAAATTCCTGCCTGGCAGCTCCACGCCCTGCAGATGTGGAGCAGGGAAGGGGTCACTGGGCCTTGGCAGCCCAGAGCTAAAGCTTGGAAAAGCCTGAAAGAAACTGCCTGCGGCTCCCGCGTCGCTTCCCCTGTCCCACCCCGCTCTGTCATAAGGCGAACGTGGGATTTAATCCTGTGATGGGCGGATTAGGCATTCCGGAACCAGGACAGCTCCACCTTCTTTTGCCTTGATTTGCCACTCGGCCGTCTCCTTCCCCGAACAGAAACCGCTCGCTCCATGCTCAGCCCCCTGCATTTACAGCACCATAGGAGTTTACAGCCCAGTCTCAGCCAAGCGCCCCTTTCTAGTGTTCTTGCCTTGATTTAAGGCTTTGATTTGAAAGTTATTTTTTACAATAAGAGAAAGATGGTTCATGCCAAAAAAAGCAGTTTCATAAAATGCTGAACATGACTTGCATTCTGTAATTGCAAACCTGAGAGACTTGGAGTAATTGACATTTTGGATGTATTGCAGAGTATCGTATTTAATCTTGAAAAGCAGGTTCCAGGCAAAGGAGGCAACTGCCAAACCAAACTCAGACTCCTCGCCGGGTTCCTACCATAAGTCATTTTCAAATCCATCCACCACGGTCCTGAACCCAAATGTTTACCCTGTTGATTTGCTAAGATAACAGGGCCACCGCGACGGTTTGTGAGGAGCATCGCGAGGAGGCAGTGGGAGCGAGGGATGCTCCGGGTGGGACCTTGCAGGGTGACAACCTGCGCACTCCTGGGGACATTGGAGCATCGCGTCCCCTCCTGAACGTTGTGCCCTGCTGCAGGGGGACAAGGAAATCCCGGTCTCTCCCGATGGGACACGATGCTTATTTGGCTGCTGCAGTCACGGACGTGGAGCATGGCTGGGCAGGAGCGTCCCTGATGTTTTTGGGCTGCTGGGGTAGCCGCTCCTGAGTGTGTGAAATTTCCTAAATGTGGGACCAGATGCAAATTAAATTTCACAGGAGGGTGACTCAGGCCATGTGTATTTTTGCCGGTGCATGACTTCAGTGCGTGTGTAATTTTATAAATGTGTGGGATGTGACTGATGCTCAGTAAATGTGCCTAAAGCGGGAGAGACCCGACGGCGGCGCCAAGTTTTCGAGTTAACGCGCGGATCCCATTTTCCCTTTGTTTGCGAGCGTGGCTTCCGCAACGTGCCTGTCCCGCATTAGCGTGGTTTACAGCCCAGCTATAAACATTTGCTTCTGTTTGAAATACAACAAATATAAGTGGAAATCTGCTTCTGCTCTCTGCATCCTGGTAAAAGATAGTAGTGTAAGTTTTCAGAAAGGCCAACCCTACTCTTGTACACAATGTTTATGTTGCTACAGGCTTCAGCAGAGCAGATAGAACTTAAAACGGGGTAAAAAGCAGAAAACGCAGGGAAGCAGGCGGGATTGCACCTGCTGGCAGTGGGGATGGAGATGTGGCCCTGGCACCACGGCTCCCAGGAGCATCCATGGGGCAGGGACAAGTTCTGACTAGGTGACAGGAGTGGGGTTGGGACAGGTGCCTGGGCTCCAACAGGATTCCTGGGACTGGAGTTTCCCTCCCTTGGAGCAAGGGAAGCGGCAGCATCCTCTGGAGCAAGGGAAGCACCAGCATCCTCTGCTCCATGAGCACCAGCTCGGCGTCCAGTTGGGTGCACAGGCACACGCTGGACGTGATGCCCTTGGCACTAGGGCTCCCGAGATAAGTCGGGTGAGCGGAGCTCATGGATGGAGCTGGCTCTGCTCGCCCTTCCTGCCATGGGCTCTGGGCCCGGCAGCAGCGCAGCCTGGGGATGGTTGGGGGTCAAGGCTGGCACCGGCAGAGGGGCGGCTGTTTGCCCAGCTGCACATCCCGATTCCTGGCGCGGCGCCGCGGCCGGCGCTCCGCACGCTCCGTGCTGGGAGCCGGGTCCCTTTCATTCGCGCGGCGCGGGCTGCAGCGGGAGCCCGCGGCTGCAGGATGTTCACATCTGTTCCCGATTTGTGGACAATGGAGCACCATCCACCCGCCGCACATGTACAATCTGTGACAACTTGACAGCCTGCCCAGGAATCCAGACCTAGCGCTGCTCTCCAGCGCGATCCGGAGAAGCCAGGGGGAGGGCAACCATAATTTCAAAGGGAAAGAAATAAAAGGAGAAAAGTCGGGGTTTTTTTCTTCCTTTTTTTTCTTTCTTTCAGCATTTGGGATGAGCGGCATTGGAGCCACCCTTCCCCTGCTCAAAGGGGGCACTGGGGAGAAGGAGCAGCGGGAGCTGCACGCTGGCCCCAGACCTCCCCTTGCCTTCCAGGTCCACCCGGTTTTTAAATCACGCACTTGCTGGCAGAGCCAGTGCAAGCCTGGCTGCCACGTGCCGCGGGAAGGGGATGGTCCCCATTGGTGTGACCAGGGTGATCTCTTCTCCCAGCCTGGCTCTGCGGGATCCGCAGGTGCTGGTTTACTGCACCCTTCCAATCTTCCATTATGGAGAAATCGGGGTGATTCAAAAAATCCGGGAGCTTTCCCAGTGCTCCTGGTGCCTCGTGCTGCCTTGGAGAACCCTGGGCAGAGCCAGCTCTGCTCTTCACCCCCTCTCGCGGCTGGTGCTAGTGACTCCTCTCCTGCCTCCCTGCTTTGCAACGAGTCACCTCCTGCTCTTTGTCCTCCATTTCTGAGGGCTGAGGAACCTTCTTCAAGCAGCTGCAGGTGACAAAGGTTTTGGTCGAATAATTTCCATCCTGCAAACTCAACGGATATCAGGGTTGCAAAGCTTGGCAGAGGGCAGGAGGGAGCAGAGGGGCTGGGCAGAGATGAGGTCTGTGCTCTGCGCGCTCCGTCCGCAAACTCCGCACTCTCCGCGTGCTCCATGCGCTCCAGGGCCGCCCGGTGCAGCCCCTCTTCACTCCCCTCGCCCAGTAAATGCAGCTGAGCAAGCCCGGCTGGACACAAGGGGCCTTCGCTGCGATACCTGGAGCGGCAGCCTGAATCCGACCTTGGGGATTAATTAGATAAACAGCAGCCTTGTGCCGTACCTTATACAAACGTACGAGCGAGGCACCATTAAGGATTACGTTGTCACTAACGCAAGCCCTTAGTGATTTAATTAGACAATTAGAGGGTACTCAGGAATGCTCTCGTAGTAACCAGAGATATTAACACCATTTGTATTTATATTTAATGGCATTGCAGAAGGGATTTTAATTATTCTGAGGCTTTCTTGTCTTTAAACTTCTGAAGAGGAAATTCTCGTCTGAGTTTAAAGAGGCTCTGAGGTGCTGTCGCAAGCGTAATGCTGGGCAGGGCTGAGGACCAAACCCCTTTTTCCAATGCAAACTAGTGTCATTCCTTGGCAGACAGCTTGTTCGTTAAGATGCTATGGAATTTGCCAATCCCTCGTTTAATTGCAGGAGGGGCGCAGCCAGCTGGGAGGAAAACAGCCCCAAGTTTCCTGGTTTCCCAGCACTGCTAAGAAAGGAAGGCCGCGTGTTGCAGCGGAATGGAGCAGTTTGTGCCGTGGGGCTTGGGATGCTCCGGTCGATGGCAGCACCGGCGCGGGGAGCGCGCCGCGTGCCGTGAGCTTGGCATGCCGTAAAAGCGCGGGGTTCATCCGCGTGGAGCTGCTCAGCGCAGCGTCCAACCTGCACAACCAACCCGTCCCACCCCGGTCCTCTCCAGCATCCGCATCCCAGTGGCTGTGCAGCATCCCAGTCAAACCAGGCAAAATTCAGCAGCCACTGGGAGCCCTCGGGACCCACGAGCTCCCCTAAGATGTGAGCTGGGCTCCTGAAGAGGAGAACTGTGTCCCAGCCCCCCTCCTCATCAGCACCAAGCAAGGGCCCTTTGCTCCTGCTTTTCTAAACATGCCGTCCTTGCAATCTCTCTGCTAATAATTGTATTTTCACTCTATTACAGCCCCAGTAATACAATTAGGTCTGAATCATATAGATGAAGTGGAGAATAATCTGATTTACTAACTAATGTTTGAGTCGAGTAGATTTTTTTTCCTCCTCGGTTTTCAGGAACCTGCTGTTGAGTAACGCCCCAGCCGCCCTCCCGTTCGCAGCGCTCGGCTGCGTGCAGGGGGAATGCGCAGGGAGGACCCATCGGAGGGACATGTGCCAACCTCGAGGGGATGGGATGCTCCAGAGAGCTCTGGGCAATAAGGAGAACAGAATGGGAATCCAACTCAAAGACTGTGAGGAAAAGTGAAAGCAACGATCCATTCGATGGGAGCATAGTGCAAATGGTATATTCATCGGATCCCAAAAATGGACATTTAAGTGGGTGCTGCCACATGGAGTCACCTGGATGGGAGGAGCAGGAGTAGAGATCTGGGCTCGTGGGCTGTTGTGGAGGGATGCTGCATGTCGCAGGGCAGGAGCATGGGCTTGGGTATGTTCTGCTGCTCCTTCCCATGCTGTGAGGGGTAAGGGTACGAGAGCAGAGCTTGAAAAACCTGTGCAAATAAGAAACAAGGAAGGAAAAATAAAACTGCGGGGAAAAGCTTTCTTTCATGTGCTTTACTCTGTCTTTTATAGACAAATCTGCTTCTTGCCCTTGCTGCATCCCAGCTCCCACTAAGCCTGAATATCCCAGCGAGCCATGAGGCGGTTCATGCCAGGGCAGTGGAGAGGTCCAGGTTCCATGGACCTGCGGGTTGAGGAGCTCTGCAGTCCTAGCCCCACTCCATCTGCTTCCAGGGGCACAGGGGAGAGGGCTGCGGTGAAATATTTTGCAAATCTTGTTTCTTTCCCAATGAATGGAAAAAGAAAAAAAAATAAAAAGATGCCAAGCACTGGTTTTGTAGGAAAAAAGAGAGGTCTGTGGTCCGAAGGAGGTGCTGCCCCCGAGCCCTGCGTGCCAAGTGGTGAGCGATGTCCCAATCGGCGCCAGGTCCGGCTCCGGCAGAAAGGAGCTGCCTGGTGCAGCACGGGAAGCGCCAGGACACTTTATTCAAAGGAGATGTGCTCCCTGGCCTGCCAGACAGGGAAGGAAATTGGAAAAACTGCCTCTTTCATGTGGGTTTTGGTCCTTGGTACAGGGAGTCAGGCTGGATTAACTGTCCTGCTGGAAAAGAGCCACGGGAGCTGCGGCTTGCGAGGGCTTGGGGGGGCTGGCCAGGGGCAGGAGGGGATATTCAGGTACATTTTCCAAGGCTCCTGGTGTCCCGAACCAAATCCCTCATGGTCTCTGCGGAATACTGGTCCCCGCTGCAAAGGGATGCTGCTGTCGGGATGGGATGGTCGTGTGGGAGCCTCCAAGAGACCCGGACGCTCCGGCTGCACCTCTGCACCGGGCAGTGCTGGCTCTGTCCTGTTTTTCTTGTCCGGGCGCTTCGCTCCCCAGCCACGTGTGGGCTCTGCATGGGCACGGGCAGCCCACGGCGCGCCGGGAGGGGGCCACGGACACCCACCGCTTCACCAAGCGCTATGCACGGAGCCACGGAAGGGCCCTGCCAAGGTTGGGAGCCCTCGGTTTGCACTTGTCATTTGCAGCCAGGGATCTCGGGTATCAAGGATCAAACCCTGCCGTGCCGGACGGATGGAGCGCTGGGCACGGAGCATCCCCAGAGGATGCTCCTGCCCTGTCAGCAGGGAGGTAAGATCACCAAACACCCAGACTGCTATAGAGGAACGTGGACACTGTGATCCCAAGGGAAACAGTGGCCTGGATGCCTGCACTGGCCTTGCAGCTCTCTGCCCCGGAGGCAGAAACTGGCTGCTCTTGCTTACATGGATATGCATCCCATCTCTCCCCTCTCTGCTCTTTTTGGAAGGGGCTGGTGACAGCCCCGACAGCCGGATGGCAACGAGAGCAGCGAGTTCCTGCGCAGAGCTCCAGGCGGAGGGGTCGGAGATGCCAGCGCCGTTTGCCTCCCCTTGGAATCAGGCACAAGCGTCGGCCTCCACAGCAGCCTCCGTCCCCTCCATCTTTGCCTTGGCAGCTAAGTTGTTAATAAGCTTCCCCTTGCTATGATTCCATCCAAATTACTATTTTAAAACAACTACAGATGTGCTAAATTGGCTCAGCATAATAGGATGAGATGGAGAATAAAGGTTCCCCTAGTGGGCTGTCGCCAGTGCAGGTAATTTATTACCTGGGTGGCTAATTATACGCTGCTCAGCTTTCTAGGGTGAAAACATCTTGCTATTTCCTAGTTAAGGAGCCCTGACACAAGTGAAATGACCAGACATGTGAATAGGAAACACGGTGATTAAGTACCTGAGAGATGAGGAATGTGAAGGAAAAGGCATTCTGCAGCCAGAAAAAATGAACTGTGCGATTTCCCCCCGCACCTTGGGGGAGCAGAGCAGGCTGGAGCTCTCCGAGCGCTCCAGCTCTTTGTGCAGGAGCTCTGCAGCTAACCCGCTCCCAAGCTGGGAAAAGCCTCCAGGAGCAGGAGCTGCTCGGGATGAGCTCAGCACAGGCGCTCGTGAGCTCTGGGGCTGGGGGGCCCCGTATTGCTCCTTTCAGGGTGTCCCTCCCAGCTGTAACCCAGGGGACACCCCTTCCCTGCTCACATTCCAGCAGCAAAGGGGGGAAATGCAGCTCTGATATCGTCATGTCCGTTATTTGATTGATAGAATTCATTGTTTGCAGAGTTAATGTATTTGAGAAAATGTATCTTATAAAACACACAGTCTGTCAAACACTGCAAAAGGGGCCAATTGTCCAAGGGCTCAAAACCTATGGCATGAGGCAGAGCCCGTCTAGGAGAAGGGCTTTGCTAAACACTTGTGTCACCCTGTGGCCTCTGCCCACCTGGCAGAGCCAGGCAGTCCGGGCTGCTTTATGGAGGATCGGCATGAAAGGCACTGCAAAGGCCAGGGAGGCATTCCTGCCTCCTGCCCGCAGAGATCCAATCTGTGAGATCCAGTTTGTGGGATCCAGCTCGTGGGATCCAGCCCGTGGGATCCAGCCCATGAGATCCAGCCTGTGAGATCCAGCTCGTGAGATCCAGCCCATGGGATCCAGCGTGTGGGATCCAGCTCGTGGGATCCAGCCTTCAATGCTCTGGATGGAGGCGGGCCCCAATCCCATTTGGCCAGCAACAAGCAGCCACCAACTTGATGCCACATGGCACCTTTCCCCATCTCCAGATGCTGTCCCCATCCCCATCCCACCCCACGCCTGCCCTGGGGACAGTCCAGGATAGCTGGCACAGCTGCCCCACTCCTGTTATCAGGGATGGTGACCGCAGCAGTAGTGGCTCCCATGTCGCAGCAGGCGCACGCTGGCTGCAGCCACCTGCATCGCTCCCATCCGTGCTGCAGCCTAGGAGCCAAACTCTACTGTGTCACATTTTTCCCCCCGATGCAGTTAACTAACAGCACAGGAGTTTCCTACTCCAGAGGAAAGTTGTTTCCGCAGTGAAGAGGTTTGTGGCGAGGGAACCCGGCTTCTAATGCGAATGCGGATACTTCCTCCTGTGATGCTCAGATGAAGGCACAGAAAGGACCACTGCTTTTTCCATTTCCTTGTGGAGGAAACGTCCTATTGCAAATATGACTTGTAGCTGCTTCAGGAATGAGTCATTAGTTTGTGTATAAGCTAAACACTAGAACATAACCATAAATAAATACAACTGGCTTCATAAACTGGAAATTAAATATATCCCTTCGTTGTTTGAAATGTACCGTGATTCATACAGCTGCTTCCCAGGCTGGGCTTTATTTTAAACCAGGTCTTGAAGCCTTGTAGGGCTCTCCGCGCTCTTGGCCCACGTTCTGCTTTTGATTTGTCCTGAGAACGTTGCCTGACGAGCGCTGGTTGCCGGGATGCTTAATGTTAGTAGCACCAGCAGCCCGCATACCCCTGGCCCTGGTTTTGAGAAGAAGAACTAGGTCCTCTCCGCTCTACCTCAGGCTCTGAGGAGGAGGATGAGGACCGGGGCAGCGGGCAAGTCGTGTGTCTGCCCTGGCTTCACTCCCACTTTTATTTATTCTTTCTTCTCTCTTTTACTCTTTTTTTTTCCCCCTCTTTCTTTCATTCCAGCTCTTTTCTCCCCATAGGAGCCGCTCAGGCTCCCATCAGAGCAGGCTCCACTCCTGCATGCACTGGAGGGCATTGCTGGAAGACCGTGTGGTTCAGGCTGCAAGGGACAAGGTGACGTTTCCTCCTGTTCCAGGAGCCTCCGCTGCTCCTGCCCTGCTCCTGCCATCCCCACAGCACACGCTGGAGCATGAGGTCCAGCCTCCTGAGACCAAGTCCTCCCTGGGATTTCTGCTGCATCCAGGAGTCTTGCAGACCTCGGTGCCTTGTGGTCCGAGTCAGCCCTAAGTTAAATACCTGCAGTTGCTGTTTTGGCAGCGCTCAGCTGCTAGGCCTGCTCCCTGCGCAAACCAGGCTGCAGCGTGTAAAACAGGAACGTTAACTGTTTTTCCAGCTGTCTGTAGCTTATGAACTGTAAAACACACGCTAACGTTACACCTCCACGCCTTGCCAGGGAGATGCCAGTGACAGCGGGGAGTTTCTTTAAAGACAGTTTCTAAAGATTGGAGGAAATATCTGACACGGGGAACTCGTGCAGGAACTCGCACCCACTGCCAGGAGCAGGGAGCAGCCCCATGAATGGCCCCAGAATCTGGCTCCATCTCAAAGGCAGGACCTGTTGAACGGCTCCCATCATGGGCTCCATCTGATGCCTCCATAGGGTCCTGAAGGAGTTGGGGAAGGGAAATGTCCCAGATTTTGACTCACTTCCAGGACATCCGAGCACGTAAACACGTCCTATCCCCCACCTCGGTCCATGGCCAGGGTACCCAGGAGCAGCAGAGCCCAGGCAGAAGCTAAACCCCATTTTTGGAAGGAAGGAACATCAGCCGCTCGGCCAGTCTGAAACCAATTTGTGTCTATCTTTGAACCTGATTCCGTTTTAAGCCTGTTTTGGCTCTGTTTGTTTGGAGTAGACCTGATTCTAAAGGGAAAAGCAGACAAACCAGACTAAACATCAAATATTAAATAGCAACTGCTAATATGACAGCCATTAAACACAAGCGCTCTCCTGCCTCCGTAGCAGCTGGAAGCGGGGCCGCACACCCACCTCTGCAGCCCGGCGCTACCGAAACCGAAGTCAGACTGCACGTGTATATATCAAATTGCTGGAACGAAGAAGAAATCCAGTTTCCTGCTGCCAGTCTTTCTGGCATTCAATCTTCCATGTCTGCTTTTAGTGGAGGCAGGAGGAGACCATGCTCTTTCCCTTTCTGAGATGCAGGGAAAGAGCAGCAAAGAGCTACCCAGATGCCTGGCTCTGAAAAGGGGCTCCGTGGAGGTTGGCAAGGAGGTTTCCCCCCTATCCTGCTGGAAAACTAAAGAAAAGAAAAGTTTTATTTCACATTGGGAAGAATCCAAGAGGCTTTGAAGTCCTGGGAGAGATCTGCTGGCCAGGCAAGCCCTTCTCTCACTCTCCCTTTCTCTCTCGCCACATTTCAAAGCGGCTGCATTGGGATAAATCCAAACCAGGGATTCCTGCAGCTCCATGGTGAAGGGAGCTTACATAGAGCACCTTGGCTGCAGGCAGGGATCTGTCTAGCTACGCCGGGGGTCTCACTGACCAGAAAGTTCACAGAGGGATCAAATATCCCTGAAGCAACGTGGAAGATAAGAGTTCAGCTGTGCTCCTATCCGCTTGTGCTGTGCTCCTCTCGCATTTGGGCTGTCCCTTACACTCCTCTCCTGGCTCCAGGAGGAATCAGGCAAAGACCAACACTCGAGGACCCCTCCTGGTCCATATGTGCCAGGAAGAGCAGAGGAATGTGAGCCAGATGGGACCTCGGGACATCCCAGCCGCATCCCTGAGCAAAATCCCCGTCACGTTGTCAGTGGGCACTTAGAGTATGGCATGGCAAGGGCCCGGGGTCCTCCTTGTTATCACCCATGCTCCTCCTCTTTCCTTGAGCCACTTCTTTATCACATTTTGAGCATACCTTCCACTTGACTTAGCACTAACATATGTACACTCGACATTTCAGTAATGCCTTACAAATTAGCTAGGCCTGATTGAGAGATTATCTGCTGGTTCCAGTCTCTTCCCATCACCCTCCACCTCTGCCCTCCACCTTATTTGTGGTGGATGCTCTTTGCTGGAAACCCAAGATTTCCTCTCGAGGAGGAGAGCTAGGGCCCCCTCCTGGTGCACGTGGCCGTCTACCCCGACATAGCTGGGAACATTTCAACCCGTAGAATATATTTGGATAAGACCTCCAGGATCACGGAGTCCAACTGTAAGCCCTTGACACCATGACTGTTAAACCATGTCCCTAATCCATGCTCAGGACGTGTCATTAAGTTTCTCCAAAGTGTCCCATTTTGCTTCTCCTTCTTCTTTCCTTCTTCTTTCATTTCCCTCTTTAATTTAAGGACTTTTTCATGCTGACATCGCATTCAAATGTGCCCTCACTGAGGCCTCCAGGCATCTCGGTGTTTTATGGAGATACAAGGATCCTTGTTCTCCTTCGGATCCCACAGAGGTGGCCAGTCTGGACGGGAGGTCTCTTGAGCAGATGGATGGGGTGGCTGGAGCAGCCCATGGCCAGAAAGTGGCTCTCACGGTCCCAAGAAGCAGGTGGCCCTTAGGCTGTTGGATGAGGGACGACCTGCGGCTTTGGCTGGAGGAGCAGGGACCGCTGCAGCCCTGGCTCCAGCAGGCCCCCGTCTGCACTCTGTATTTGCAGCTTATAAACAAAGAGACAGGAAGGCAGATGGACTATATATTTGCTGAAGTGCTTTCATGAGAAAATCTTCAGCTATTCAAAATGCTGGGTTGCTGGTTCTGCTTCCGCTATCCCAGCAGTGCAGCCTTCTGGACAGAGAGGTTTAAAGTCCTCCTGGAGGCATTCCCATCGTTCAACAATTTCCCTAGGCACATTTTACTATGGATTTTTTTGTTCTGAGCAGCTACGTTTCCCGCAGTCCTCCTGAATTCCTGAGTGCCGGCCACTGAGTATTTGGATTGCCTGATGCTTGTTTCTGCATTGCTTAATGCTGGGAAGAGCCCTGAGAGTGCATTCTTATGCAAGAGGCGGTGAAAAATGAGGGTATATTTTATTATGTTCTAGTGCAGAGGGGCCCTTCATTGATTACACAGAGCACAAGAGTTATTACGGCTGGAAGGAACCTCTACCAAGTCACCTGCTCTCTTTTATCCTCGGCATCAGCCCGGTAAACCATCCTTGTCAGATGTGTATTTAGTCTTATCCTTGAATATCTCCAGGGAAAGCAATTCAACAACCTCCCCGAGCAGCTTGTTCCATCATCTGAACTCTAGTTACAGTTATAAAGGTTTCCCTAATGTTTTACTTTAATTTTCTCTCCTGCAACATAACACCATTATTACTGGTTTTAGCTCCTTGATGGCTCTTTTCCCCCTAAGCCCCCATTTAGAAGAGTCGGGGAGGGAGTCAAACGAACTGACTTACAGCTCGGTTACAACACGGCTTCAGCCAATTCCCTTTAATGGCAGTTAAGGTAGGCAGAGTTTATGAGATCATATCAGGTTCTAAACGGTCTTAGGCAGTGCTCAAATGTCCCCTTGTGAAATTAGCTGCTTTAAGGAGCGGGTGCCCTGGCTCTCTCATCCACTCGCTCCGGGCGATCCCCAATGGATACGAGATGCATCGCCAGGGCGGAGGAGGACCCGGGATGGGTATTAGCCCCGTACCAGGGGTCAGGGCAGGCAGTGCTCAGGCAGGGGACACGTCCGCACCGCATCCCCTCGGGACGAGCAGGATGTGCTAATGGTGAGAGCGTCCCGGCAGGGAGGCACCCGCCAGGGAGAGGAGGCTGGAATGCAGGGAGGAAACGAGCACATGGAAATTCAAACCTCTCCCCAGATGAAAGACGGAGGGGGGAGTTTCTTGGCAAATGAAATTGTAAAAAATGTTCCTGATTTTCTTCCTCACTTCTAGCAAATAGCAAGCAGTTCTACCTCCACGTCTGCTCCTAGATCCTTTCCTTAGTCCACTTAGAAGGGTGTGTGTCAGCCTGGTAGAAGCTTCTCCCGTCACTTCCCCACTGGAGACCAGCTGGACCGTGTTGTGTCCCCTCGGTGGGGCTAGGCAGCTCCAGTGGGCATGGGGACCATCAGTCCTTCCAGCAGCCGTGGGGAGCAACCGAGCTCTAAGGATGCTGCAGAGGGAAGAGCTGCTCCAGTGACATGGAACGTTGCATCCAAGTACCCGAGACATCTCTGCATGGGAGCCGGACCATCTGGGGACAAACTGATGGGTCCCCCATGCACTGGCCTGTCTGCTGGCAGCTCCGGGACACCCTGCCCTTGTGAAACGGACTTGGCCAAGGTCATGCAAACACTCTTGCAGAAGCGAGCCTCAAGGCCCGGCTGCTTTAGATCAGCCCTGCAGTGTAGCCTTCAGTCTACCTTAAACAGAAAAAGTAGAGGAGTTCCCCCATTTCTCCTGGGGGACTATTCCATCATCTACTAGATTTCACTGTTAGGAAATGTTTCTTGTTACTCAGCCTATATTTTCTTTTACTTGATTTTATCCTATTACTCCTAGTCACATTCCTCCAGGCCACTAGTTCCTCTCCCTCCTCTGCTACCCTCGTACGCTTTGTAGACAATTATCGTATCTAGCCCCGGCTAGAGGTTGGCCAACTTATACCTAGTTCACTCCATTAATGCTGTGCCATAAATCAGCCCCTTAGCCACTCGTGTTGCTCTTTCAGTGTGACTTTGCTGTGTTGGCTGCTGGCGAGAGAACCCAAGCTGCATTAAGAGCCAGCTGAAGCCTGGCTGTCTCTGCTCTCAGTGTTCGAAAGTCCTGCAAGCGGTGACAGGTCCCTGCTGATTGCAGCTCCTCCTTCATATGCCTGGAGAAGCTACTGCCACCAAAGGAGCCTTTTTGGAGGCTCCTGACCACAGATGTGGTCCTGGGGAGCCAAAGGGTTGTTGCTCATGAACTTCTTTTGCTGTCACTGTCATCTTTCCTTCTCCACCTGCCTTTTGCTTCTTCTGCACTCCAGCCTCCAGCTCCCCTGCCAATGTTCCAGCATTTCTTGTGCTCCCTTCACCTTTTCAGCATCGCGTTTTCACCTCTGTTCCCTCAGTGCATGGGGACCTCCCCTCCTCTGGTCCCTTCTGCAGCTCTCGCCATCACAGGGACCTCACTTATCCGATGGGGTCCCCAGCACCGGGACTACCAAGAGGCGAGTGGAGTTTTCAGGGAGCCAAGGTTGGGTTGAGACCACTCTGAAGCCACAGCCTCTGCTGGGACCATCTCCAGGGGGATGAGCACAAGCTTGTGGCCAAAGTCCCTCTCTTTTGTCTCATATAAACCAAAAGAGCAAAGCAGCATCCTTGAGGCGGCCAGGAGAAAGCAGCCGTGAGGATGTGCAGGTGGAGACAGTCTCCCAGCAAGGGAAGGAGAAGCAAAGCAAGAGCTCTGTGCATGGGAACAAGCACTCAAGCTGCTCGGGGGAAAGAGCTCGCCTGGTTCCTTCAGCACGTTGATGCTTTGGGGCTCTTTTCTCATCCGTGAATTGTCTGAAGAGTGTGATTTTAATTAAAGTAATTATTCAAAATTTTTTGCTGAGTGATTGTAGCAAAGACCTTTTATCCTTTTTAGGGCCCATTTGTAAGCAATTTACCTCGAGTATTTGGCAGCTAAAGCTCAAGCAGATTTACTGCGCAGGCAAAGTCCCCCCTGTTTCTGTGTCATCCGCGGATGAGTGCAACTTGTTGAGTGAGGTTAGCAGTGCTTATATTTGTGCTTATCAACTTGAAATGTGTTTCCTATGGATATTCTGCAATATTTACTTAAATCTAGCTGTTTCTGTTAAAATTTCTGGCAGTAAGCACAGTTACTAGCATTTTCATGGGTAACAAAGACAAAACAGAACACTGGGCAGTGTCTAAGCTAACTGTCGGAGGACTCAAGTACATGCAATATTTGTTCTGTGGTATTTATCTAATTTAGTTTACAATGTGGGGCTTTTTATTTATTTTTAAAGTGTGTCCCCCCCCAAGCCCAGCCTTGTAAAGCTTGTGGTTCTCTGCAGGATTCAAGTTACAAGCTCTTGCTATTCCACTTTAGCCATGATTTTTTTTATAAAACTGTGGTTAGACTATTTTTTACTCTAGAAAGAGTCGGTTTCCCCCCCGCCTTTTTTTTTTTTTTTTTCAGAAAAACTGCAAATGGATAAATGGATGAAGGAGACTTGCTCATATTTTTCCCTCAGACATTCCCCTTTAGGCAGAGATTAAACATGGGGAATTTCAGTCCAAAATGCAAATGCTTTGGACATTTATGAGAGTGGGAAAACAGGGGCTTATTATGAAAACTGCTTTGCAACTTTATGGGGCGCTACTGGCAGCCGGCGCTGTCCTGCCGAGCGCTGCTGTTGTTGTGCAGCGCTGCTCCCTCCTCCAGCACCGGGATGCTCCCGAGCAGCTTTCCTGGCCTCAAAAATACTGAAAATAGGCAAAAATGCACTTCTGTCACAGGGGACTAGGCTCCTTTGCGAGGTCTCGAGGTGCTGCCGACGGGTTTAGCAAGGAGTCAGAGTCTGTGATTCGGGCTCCTCTGGGGACATCCCCGCGATGCCTGACAGCAGATTTGCACTGTGAAGAGTTTACATCTCCTGCTGAGAAGTCAATTTTCAGAGGAGATAATCAAATGTGACCTGTGTGACAGTGTTATTTTTACAGAATATTTTTTCTTTTTTTTTTTCATTTTATTTATTCCTCACTTTTGAGTTCCATTTGGCATCTGTGATGGTTCCCAAATGTTATATTTTTATTAGGATTCAAAAACGACTCGTAAATAGTTCCAAGCAAGGATGAGATGGTCCCACCTGCATTTCTTGACTTGATTTCAAGTGCAAATGGCTCTGTCCGAAGCACGAAGCCAGTCTGGTATGGATCCGGGAGCAAGACCCCCTAAGGGAGGCTTCTGCCCCGCAATTCCTGCATCAGGAATCCCACACAAGGATGCAGCATGGGTCCTGTTGGCAAATTACTTTCAGATACTGCTAGATATATTTTTGATAGGGACTTCAAGGCCTCTTTTTTCCCCTCCTTAATCCTGCAGGCAGCTCTCGTGCATCCTTGGGTATCCTTGCAGCAAAGTCAGCGTGCAAGCAGAGTTCAGAAAAGTCAGCAAACAGCTTTATGAAACCATTCCAACATGGCAAATGATGATGGATCTGGCTCGGATGCTGCTGTCAGCGAGCTTATTGGAGATAGGTGTGGAGTCAAGGGAAAAACAGGAGGAAGGGATGGAATGGAACACAAGTGATGCTCTAGGCATCAGCGGAGATGCGTGCGGCTGCGAGTCAGGAGCAGCTAAAGGAATTGCTGACCAAGCTGAGGGGGCAGCTCTGTTCCTCCATCTCCCAACCCTTTTGAGCCTTTTGCTGTCAATCAGTCCCTAATTTACAGGAATGCTGAACCTCTCTTCCAGATTCTTTAAATAAAACAAAAAATCCCATCTTCCTGTAGCAAAACATATTACAGCCATTTGTCACAGCATCATCCAGTAGGTATTAATTCCCAAATCATTTTATGACATATTTTATCATAAGTTATTAAAGAAGGTAGCGGCATTGGGCAATCATTTGATAAACTGAGCCATAATTTAACATGCTCTTCTGTCATATTAGTGGGGAACAAGATTTATTTTCTTAGTGCAACTTTAATTATGAATAACATAAACAGGGATGGAGGAGTGGGTCTGGAGGAGGGGACTCTGCTCAGTTGAAGCCTTTGGGATTTCTCCTTTGGGCCCTTCTGGGGTAACGTGCGGGATCTCCCGAGTGCAACGGGCTGATCTGCAGCTGCCAGAGCTGACTCTGCCCAGCAAAGAGCTCAGTCTGTGGCCTTGGTTTTGGGTCCACAACAGGCAAAATTAGTGAGTTTTAACCAGAAACCCCTGCCCTTCGGCTCCCCGGGGTACGGTAGCTTTGCATCCTTTGGGCTGAGAAAACAGCTGGCGAAATTGTGATTTGTTGAAGGCCTGAGAAGAAATTCAGGCCGGACTCGCTTAGCGTGCCTGCTGTTTGCTGCAGACAGGGTGGTGAGCCTGCTGCGAGCTGCTCCTCACCGTGGCTGGAGCCCTTCGGGAGCCCTCGCTGTTCCTGCCACTTTCAGCATCGTTTTCTCGGATGCTTTTTTTCTGCATCCCCTCCTCGGAACCACAGCGATATCGTTGAAGCTCATTTGGGACTAGTGAGGCCAGAGGCCCATGGAGGCTCTGCCTCCTGGGGCGTTGGGAGCGCTCGTGGAGCCAGGGGGAAGCAGTAAAACCATTGCAAATGTCCTAGGGGATTCCCAAAACACTGCTGCCTCCTCCCAGGCAAGGAGTTAATGACTCTCCTGGTGAAGATCACAGCTGGGCTGGGAACTTGTCCGAAATCCTCGTGTTTCTGTGATTGCTGCTGCTGTCGTTGGTCTTTTTTGGGTCTGGAAATGATCTTTTAATTTCAGTCCTCCCTGAGAGCTCTGCAAGAGCAGGGCAGCCTGCACGTGCAGTGGGGTCCTCTGCACGGTCTGACACGTCCCTTTGGGTCACCTCTGCCACCAGCAGCCACACTTCCATCTGCAGGGGTCACTTAAGACAGTGGGGGCACAAATCCCCCACTAAACTCTGAAATACTCATCGGCTCAAAGAGGGCAAGGGGCAGGAGAGCAGAAGTGAGGAGATGCTCAAGCTCCTTGTACTGATGTAGGGTCTTTCTGTTTGGAAGGGGGGAAACGCAGTCCATGGGCAGGTTAAGAAGAGAAAAAAGGAGAGAAGAGAAAAGGAGAAAGAAGAAAAGGGATGAAAAGCAAAAGGGAAAAGCCCCGACCCTGAATATCCCTCCTTTTGTGCATGAGCTGCTTCTCTCTTCCCCCACTTCCCCAGCACCAGTCAGGCTCGCAGAGCCATAAAATAAGAGTTTGTGGCGTGTTCAATCGATTATTCCTCCTAATGCACTGTTTTTGGAGACAGGTAATTTATTTCAGACTCTGCATGTCTACATGGAAAAAAAAATCTTTTCCTTTCTCTTTTTTTTTTCTCTATTTACAGATTTCCCCCCTTTGCTGCCACCTTCTCCCGTCCCCTCCCTCTCTTCCCGCCGAAGTCCCCTCGGACACACGCGTTTCCTAGAGGAAGGTGCAGCCATTCCCACAGTGAAACCCAAGGCAGGTAATGACTTTCTCACCCCATCCATACTGGAGGGGCTGCTCCCTCCAGCTGCATCCCCTTAGTGCGGAGCCGGGGGGTGCCAGCCCTCTCCCTCCCTCCCTCTCCTCCACAGCCTCCCAATAAAAAAGGAGAAAGATATAAAGGGAACAAGAGTTTGGGAGATAGAGTTTCCATGCAACGGAGGACGGGGGCGGGGGCCTGCTGGGATGGGGATGGAGAAGGAGCCATGGGGCCAAGGGGGCTTTCCGCTCCCTGGTGCTGCCTTCCCTGCGTTTTCCAAATGCGGATTCCCAGGAGGACAGTTTGCTTGGTGGAGCCTGTCAGCTTCAGGAAGGGGAAGGGCCGGATGGGGCAACCCCTGTCTGATGCTGGTGGCGTTTGGCCCCTACATGGGGGTCCCCGCGGGTGCTCCAGGCAGATCTCCCAGGTCGGAACGGTGCGTATCGGGCAGCACAAGCATCGCCGTGCTGGTGCAAGCAATGGGACACCCAAGGGTGCCCATCCTCCCAGGCAGTGCCAGCCTGGGCCCCCAGCCGTGACCAGGACGCCCTTGTGCCACCACGGTGCCATGGGGCTGCTGCTCTGTGGCCGCGGTGGTTGCGTCTGTCATGAAACTCTGGAGGCTGCAGGGAGATCCAGGCAGTATTTCAGGCTTTGGCTGCTCCCTCCTGCCCTTGGGAAAGCAAAACCTTTGAGGGGGTGTCTGGAAGGGAGAGAATCGAGCCCAGGACGGAGTCAAGGTCTGCCAGCAATCTGCTCCGCTGTGTGTCCCGGTCCCGTGGTGATCCAAGAGGAGACCGGAGCTGCCAAGCACCATTCCCAGCTGTCCGGAGTGTTCAGACCTGCTCCGCATCTGCGTAAGGGAGTTTTTGTCCTGGCGCCTTTGCCAAGGAGGGATAACATTAAATGACCATTCCTGGTCATGGTGCTTGAACCCGGGTCTGGAGTACAAAAAGGCTGGGAAGAGGGAGCCGGGAAGAGGGAGCCGGCACTCAGGGCTGCAGGAGGAACCTCTGCCCTGGCCCTCTGCCCACCCTGGTAGATGACACCCATGTCCTTGTAGGTGTGAATGCCTGTGAGTGCATCCTAAGGGATGCAGTGCCTTATCCTGGGAGCATTTTACGGCATTACATGTGGAAGGGGCCCTGCCTTCCAAAGCCACCGCTCGCAGCTTCGCCCTGGTCTGGCTACAAACATGTAGAGCAACCTGTCCCTGCGCTGGGCACCGAGTCCTCTCCAGGACAACCCAGCTCCAACAGGGAAAACGCCACGACTGGAACTTCCTTCCCTGCAGGCTCCAGCATTAAAGCCACTGCCCTGGCCGAGTGTTATCCTCTTCCAGCTGTTTGGGCTGGGGATCCGGGTCCTTCCCGTAGGAGCTGCACTTTCCCAGCTTCAGGGCTTGGAAGCCCTGAAAACCACGTCCAAGACCTTCCTGACGGTGCACATTCTCCCAGCCCATTTCCGTGGGATCTTTGGCTGTAAACTCAATATTGGCATGTTTGCTCACTGGGGAATTCGGGGGCAGAAGGAGTGTTTTGATGATGAAGTTTTAAAGATGTTTTCTGAGCGGCTGGTGCGAGGACGGAGGCAGCCCCCGCTGCTCCCGCCAGCGCTCCGGCCTCCCCCAGACGGCTCCATGAGGATCAAAGCCTGCCCGAACCTTTTCCATATGCCCTCCCGCTATCGGCCGGGCCCTCGGCCAGGTGGCTCCCGAGGCCCCGCACGGAGCTCCCGCTCCCACATGGAACGCAGCCAGGCTGGGCCAGGGAAGCGGTTAGGGAGTACGGAGCGTGGGCTTGGCTTTGGGGACAGCTCCAGTACTGCGGATGAGGGTCTTTTTATTGGGGGGGGGGGGGGTGCCAGAACCACGTGCTGGGAGCATCCCATGTGCCGGGAGGATCCCATGTGCCGGGAGCATCCCACGTGTCGGGAACATCCTGCGTGCCAGGAACATTCCACACACAGGGGGAATTCCCTGCTGCCAGCCCCAGGGGCTCGATGCTGAGAGCTCCACAAGCCACCGAGACACTTCCAAGGGCAACAAGAGGTTTTGCAGCTGGATTTGCTGCCTGCAAGGACCGAGCGGCCTTGTTTCCCCTGGCTGCTCTTTTCCTTTCCCAAAGTTTATCCTGCTCCATGGTGCTGCCACTCAGGATGCCGGAGTTTCCTCAGCAGCCTACCGATTCCTTGGGCTGCTGGCAAGTCGGCAACCTGCTCCGTGCGCTGTTATTTTTATGTTAAGCTGCTAAAGTTTTGGTAAATTTACGACTATGCATCAGGCGCTTGCAAGACAAACCATCTCATTGGGAATTTGGAGGAAAACAACAGGAATGATTAAACGGCTGAAGGGATTGACTTATGAAGAGAGATTAAAAGAGCTAAATCTGCCTAGCTAGGCTAACCGGCAACTACGGCGAGATACGATCGCTATCTACAAGGATATGAGGGGTATAAATCACAACTCGGGGGGCTTGTGTGGGGCAGCCTGGGGAGATTAACTCGGAGGAACAGGCGTAGGAAGAGCAAAGGGAAAAAAATAAAACATCCAGGAAAGATCTGGGAAGAGTCCAGGGCTCGGGAAGGAAAGATGCCCCCAGGAGATGGCAGGAGCATCCAAGCTTTGGGCCAGGCTGCAGGGAGCACCCCAGGGAATGGGGTGCATGACGAGGCAACACCTGATACATTTAGCTCCCCTTTCAATTTGGAACTCGATGGCAGAGCTGGAAATCTGGCAAAGCTGGGGATTCATTCCCATGTCAATGAGATGCAATCCCAGAAGCAGCGAGCTCCGCGCTTCCCGAGCAGCCGTGGTGGGATCCCTGCAGCTTCCCTGCAGCTGGGAGAAATGCTTCCCCTCCGCGAACACGGGTGGTTCGGGGCCACAGCAAAGCAAAAGGTAGAACTAAGAGGATAATTTGAATGGAATAATTCACTGGAGACCTTCCTACTAGCAGCAGTTCATGGTTCCTCTGTGAAGCAGTATTTGCATTTCTTGGAATAACTGATGATAACAAGAGTGGGGCAGGTTTGCTGCAATCGCATCCCCCGGCCTGCAGATCAGGGGCTCCGAGGTGCTGTGAGCGTCGGGAATTTGGCACCTGGGAGGGCTGGAGCAGGGCGGGGAGGCTGCGTTTGCCCCAGCTTCCTTCTTGTCTTTACCCTCTTCCCTCCACTGTTTGTATAAAACAAAAGCAAAAAAGCAGCCCAAGAAAACGGTGCCATGAGAAATGTTTCCTCTTCCCAGGACACAGAGCAGGGCCAGCTCTCGGACCCGGCTGCAGCATCTTTCCGGCAGGGCCCTTGGAGGACTTCCCACCCAGCGGGATGTCCCCGGCCCCGGGCCGTGGCGCTGCGGAGGGGCTGAGCCAGGACAGCTCCATCTTTACATGGCGAATTCCCGCCTGGAGCTCCCGGCTCTCTCCTTTCTCTCCTCACCAGCCCAGTCTTTGGCTCACACTCGCAAGTGACAAATTGCACTTGTGCCTCTAATTCCAGCTTCCCTGGCATCCTCAGCCGAAAGAGCCCTCTGCAGAAAGCAGCGGGTTCTCGGCGAGCAGCGGGAGGTGACTTTTCCTCCCCTTTCTTCTCCCTCCCCTCATCTTAATTGCCGCCCAACATGAGCTTTCGAGGTGGATTAAACATACAAATTATTCTGCAAAGCCTCATGAAGTGCTAGTTACCGAGGCCTCTAATGGGAAATGACAGTGCAACCAGAGAAGCTGTTAGCGTCAAAGCTTTGTCTGAAATTGCTCCAGGAACGCGCGCGTCGCGCAGCGCGGGCGGCGGATGCGCTTGGCGAAGCCCCGGGCACCCCGCGCGCGCGCGGGGCTCCCCCCACGTGCACCTGCGACGCTGGCTCCTTCCCGGAACGATGCGGATGGATTGGAGAGAGTTCAGAGGAGAAGCAGGAACATAATCAAGGAGCTGGAGGGCATGATTTATACAGCAAGATTAAAAGGGCTGCATAATAGCAACAATAATAAGCGCTCGCAGCACACGGGGGTTTTCATCTCTGCGCTCAAACGAAGCCAATGTCGATACTACGCCCAGCCGCATTAACAACGCAGCCGCCCCTCGCGCGGCCGGGGATGGCGGCCCTGGATATGGGAACCATCTGCGAGGCTCCGCGGATGCCAAGGAGGGAGGGAAGTGTTGAGGTTCGCCCCAGGGGCTATCACGGCTAATACAAAGGCATGGAAATGAGGGAAGGAAGACGTGGGCTGGCACGGGGGCAGTTTTGCCGGCAGGGCAGTGTGATGGATGCGGGGCCGCGGAGCCGGAGGGAGCGGATGTGGGAGCACGCAGGCTGCTGGTGCGGGATGGTCCCACTGGATGAGCCCTGGCCATGCAGGGAAGGGGCCGCCAGGACGAGACGGCACCGACATGCGGGCACAGCTTATCCCAAGAGCTCATCCCAAGGATGGCCCTGGGGGACAATTCGACGGCTGGCAACTTGCAGGCAGCAGTGGGGCATCCCTGGAGGCATCTGGGAGCGGAGCCCGGATCCTGGACACAGCCCCGGGAGCGAGGGCTGCGGGGCGGGAGACGAGGATGCTCACGGGATGAGGCTGGGGCAGCAGGGAAGGGCTCAGGGAACCGGCCTCCTAACCACGATTCCACAAAGCGGAGGGGGAAAAGGGGGAAAAAAAAGGCAAAAAAAAACCCCAACAACCCAAAACATCCCCATTTTATGAGCTCGCTGGCTGGGAGCTCGGCAGGAGGCTGGGGGGACATAACTACAGAGGCGAGAGAGGGGAGCAGGGCACGGCATGGCTCTGCAGGGAGATCCATGGCCTCGAATTCCAAGGGCAGAGTTTGGTCGTCACCCGAGGAAGGTGAGGAAGGAAAAATCTCCGGGAGTGCGTATCGCATTAAGCAGGGTGTTGCAATAAGTGTTTTATGCTTTAGAGGAGTAGAGAGAACAGTGAAATCCCCCGTAAGAGCTAATTACTGCAAATTCCTTTTCAATAAAACAAGACAAAAAAAAAATCCTCTCTTGATGGAAAAATCCATTTAAGGTGCAGATGAGGTAACTGCCACTCGCGGCCTCCCCGCAGCGTTACCGGCAGCCGCCGGGTTCCCAAGCCGGCCCCATCCGAGTGGCTCCGCAGGGAGGGTCCCGGGACCCGCGGGCTGGCCCATCCCTCCGCTTTCCCGCTCCTCGGCAGGCGGATTTGGAGGCTCCAGGCAGGATGGAGCCCATCCCTGGCTCCCCGTGCTCACCGTGGGCCCCGGGTCCTCGGTGCCCTGGAGCTGTCTCTGTTGCCTTGCTCAAATCCCAGCCTAATTAAGACAATGTAAAGCTGGGATTCGGAGCGGCTTTGCCTGCACCCCTCATACTCTGCATTTCCCTGCGATTTGAAAGGGGCCAGTTTGGTGGGTTTTTTTGCACATGGGAGCAATATATTGAATTACATGTATGTCCAGCGCCTAGGAGAGATACATTTCTTTTCCACATGTTCGTGCAGCTGCGTGACCCCAGGAAACCCGACGGTGGGGTCTGTCTTAGGAGACAAATAGGGCTGGTTTGGTGCATGCGAGCGTGTGCAGCGGGGGGTCTTCCCGACACCTTCCCACCCCGCTGCAGCCGAGCAGAGCAGGCGCAGGATCCTTGTTCATCCCAAATCCCGGGTGCAAATGCGGCCTCAGATGCAGCGTCAGGCACTGTGGGGTGAGGGGACCCGCGGGGCAAAGCAGTCGCATTCCCGTGCTGGTATCCAAAGGGACCCGCGCGTTCCATCGCCGCCGCTGTCACTCAGCGTGCCGCGGGCCGCCCGAAAGGAAGGAGCTTTCTTGATAAGATCTGGGCCTTGAGAGAAAATAAAAGCAGAGGGCGGAACGGGTTTCTTCTTGTTTTTTTTTTTTAATTTATATTTTAAAGAAAAACACAGGGTAAAGAAAAATGTTTGCAGGGTAGAAACATGCTTGATGCGGAGCATTGCTATGCAAAGAGCCGGTGCTGCCTGCACCGCGGTGGTGAATGGGGAGAGGGGCTGCTGCTCGGAGCCCGGAGATCGTGGATGGGCGCACGTGGTGCCCAGGGGTGCCAGGGTCCCACGTGTCCGTCCCGCTCCGGCTCTGTGCAGGGGGACGAGGAGCGGGGCCGCCCGGGATAGCTCGTGGTTTGGGCTCAGCCTCTGAGCTTGGCGGATGCACCAAGGAGGAGCCGCTCCGGGCGCGTTATCCCTCTGCAGCACTTGGAGTGCTTCTCTGCAAATAGGGATTTCCAAGGAGGACGATGAATCCCGGTGCACGTGTCTGTGGGCATGGGCGCAGTGGCACATATTGGTGATTCGCACAGGTTCAGCCCACACGGGAGGCGCATGAGGACCCTGCCAGGGTTTGGGTCGTTCTGGTTCCAGGGGTTCCTGCCCTCTCTCTTTACACAGACGAGGGCTGGGGGGCGCTGGGGCCGCATCGGCTCCGTCTGCGCCGCAGGGCACCGAGCAGTCCCGCGGCCCCGGCCCACGAGAGCTGCAGATGCACGAGGGGGCTGCATTAGTGTCATTGGTGTCACTGCCACCGCCACAGAGCCACAGGGCCAGCGGGCAGCACGCGCAGGGTGGCCCAGGACAGCGAGGAGCCACACAACGAGGCTGGACCCGGCCAGGAGAATAGACCTGTTCAGTCCCTGGTCACCCAGCAGGCCAAAAATAGCTGGAGAAGGGGCAAGAGTGACTCTGGTTCCAGTTAAAAGCACTGCAAAAGCCCCATGCGGAGCACAAATATGGTTGCCCTTCCTGTTTTTTGTTTTGTTTTGCAGGAGAAAATCAGTGTTGTGTTTTGCAAAGGCATCCTGAGCTCTCACCCACCGTCTTGGAAAAAAATACTAATGTTGTCGGGTTTAATGTTTTTCTTTCTCTCCTGGCCTTGCCGATTTGCAGAAGAGCAACCAGATGAAGTTGGATAACTTTGGAAAGGGAAAGCGCGAGCGGGAGGAGGAGGCTGCCCAGCAGCCGGCCCCCCGCGCTCCCCCTCCTGCTCCGGCGCGTAAATGAAGTGCTCTCCATTCCTGGCTCGTCTGCCACCCTCCACTGAGTCTGTCATGGGCTCATCTGTGTATAAATTAGCTTTTCACAGTAATGCCGTGTAAAATTATTTCTGTCATCCTTTTATCTGACCGGTTTATCTCGTCAGCTTGTCAGTCTTAATCCTGCAACCTTTCTCTCTCCTCTGGCGCCGATGGGAGGCAGCTCCGCGGTCCCGGTGTGGAGGTCTCCGTGCGCGGCGCTTCCTTGGCTCCCTGCGACTCCCGGCGCGCTCCGCAGGGCCCGTCCTTCCCGAGGGAACGCGCGTTTCCCCGCGAGCCCTGGCCGTGTTGGCAGCCCAGCCAAGCGCCGAGTACGAGCGCGCCGCACGACGCGGAGCGAGCAGCACAAAGGCTGCCGGTTTCGGAGCGTTATTCTTTGTTCAAAATTAGGCAATGACATTTATCGGGGTTGGCATGTGCTAGGTGACCCACTGCTTGGAATCCGAGATGTGCTGCGAGTGGCCGCATCAGCTGCGTGGTATTTTCCCCTGACAGTAACGCCTTTGCAATCCGGCTTCTGCTGCGAAGGCTTATGGAAAAAGCATTTAAAATCTATTGTCTGGGACGCTTTGTGCTTGCTTGCATGAGCACGGCTGGAAAGAGAGCCCAAAAGGGATGCAGCTGGAATATATTAATTAGAGATTCCAGATGAATAGTCACCCCGCTCCCTTTGCCACCTTGGTCCCGCTCTGCACGTCGCCGTTTTTGCCGCGGATGGGAGGTCACGCTGGAGCCCGCGAGTCCTGGGACACAGGGGTGCAGGTTGCGATGCCTCGAGGAGCAGCCACGGAGCAGCCTCCTGCCCTCCTTGCCCTTGTCCCACCTGCTTCCAGGCCATCCTGTTCCATATACCACTCCAGGGGCTCCTTCTCCCCTTCATCCCACCCTCCTTGGCCTCCTTTTCCCTCCTTCTTGACCCTACTTTCCTGGGCATCGCGGTTATGGGGAAGCCGTGGAGCAGGGGGTGCACCAGGACTTTGCACCGTCCCCTGCTTGGACACGCAGGGACAAGCTTAGTCCTTAGGTGCCACTAGACCTGTGTCCCCAGACGCCTACAAAGAAACGTTCCCTCTTGCAGAATTCTTAGCGCTGGCTCTGCCTCGGCCTTAGGCCTCTGCATGGCGGGAATGAGGCTGGAAGGGACCTCATGGGTCACCAAGTGCCACCTACCACTGCAGCCCAACGTGTCCCCTGTGGGGGGTCGTAGATGGTCCTAGGGCCATCTCCAAAGGAGCAATCGGGATTCTCCGAACTCCTGCCCGGCACCGGATCCTTGTCCTGCCCCGTCCCCCTGCCCCTCGTCACGTTGCGCTCGGATGTCCAGCAGTTGCTTGTGACTACTGCTTCCCCGCACTGTTATCTGTTCTCCTGCTCGCAAAGAAATACTGCGGGTTGTAATTCTGTCTGCTACATCTTGTGAATATTTCTGGACTCTGAAGTTTCCCGGCTCCAGATGTTCTGGCCAGACCAGAGGAAAAAAACCCAAAAACCTCAGCATTAATAAAAACCTTTTGAAAATAAAAAGTCGTATTGCGCAGTAGTGACATCATATCCGTGAAATATGACCTGATGATGTCACAGCTGTGAAATGAGGGATGATTGTCTCTTTTTGGCAAACGCCGGCTCTTTGGGCCAGACCTGTTAAATAAATGCACATGGCCTGTAAATATGTATATTAAACCCAGAAGTGGCGATCGCTGCCTTGCGGTCGCCCAGGTCAAGAAGCAGGACGGGGCAGAGCCCCATGTGCCTGGGGCAGCCCCAAGCCTGGCGAGGGCAATGCCAGGTCTCCTGCATTCCCAAGTGCTCCAGTGTGTGGCTCCAGCGGTGGTTTCCCCAGGGAAAACCCGCTCCGGACTGGAAAAATATCCCCTTTGCCCCAAGCAGCAACTTCCCCCTAAAGCAACCAGATCCAGCTCCCCTCCTTGTCACCTCAAGACCGGCTGCAGACATCCCCGCCTTGGCTATCTCCTCCTGCACATGATATTTAAGCTATTCGAGGCAACAGTCTATAAAATATCCGCACCAAATTGCCCAGCTTTCATAATCTTGAAACTACCTGGCACGGCGGCGACACCGTATCCATTACACGTGCGCTTTCCTCGTCCGCACACATATTTTACATGTGTGTGCAATCCCTTTTATGAAGAAACATGTTGCCATGCCATGGAAAAGGTCTATTTTTTCCATATGGGCCGTGCTGACAGTGTCAAGCTTTTCGTTTCAGCTCCCCACATGCCTTTTCCAGTTGTCCTTTCCTCTTCCCCTTTTTGTCCCGTTGTTCACGGAAAAGGTTGGACTGTTCAGGATGTGCCAAGCAGGAGGGTCTCTCTGCCAAGGTGTTGGTAACTGATAGCGTGAGTGATGGGAAGTTGGTTGGGAATTTTATGATGATTGTTTTGTTGCCGGAAAATGCTAGTTCCCTGAAACAGAAACTTGCCTGGTTTCCTTTTTTGTTTCTTCTTATTTGTTTGTTTTCTGGGAAAGGATTGGTTTGGATGGGCCAGTTCAGCTACAAATGTTGGAGAAGAAATTGCCCTTGAATTTGCCAGAAGGGTTTTGTTTCCACACGTTCAAAATGAAAATTTCCTGGTCTTCCTGCTTAACATGGGCTTGTGTTTCCAAAAATATGTCAATCATAATAAAAAAACAGGCGAAAGAGGAAAGGCAAAGGCTGAAGAAGAAATGAAAAGCTGGGACCAGCCTGTACTGTTTCCCTCTATTTCAGTCAATAAAAACGTTGATATTTTTTAGTCTAATGCAGGAATTCTCTCTCTCGGTTAGGTTTAATTCACATTTTCACATTTCGGATGGGCTTGGGCTGGGATGGAGCCTCCCCGCTTCCGAGCACTGCTGTTATATGGATGTTACCTGGGTTTTCCAGCACTGGCAGAGCAGAGCGGTCGCGGTGTTGCGGGTTTGGGGGCACCTGGCCCGCAGTGCAGCGCCGTGGCCCTTTCCCAGCCGTGATTAATCCCCAGGAAATGTTCTGTGGTCAGGCCACTACCACTTAAATCTGCGGATGAAAATGAATCAGAGCTGCGTACGGCTGTGGGAAAATTGTCGCCAAACGTGGATGGTTTTGCTTTGTTTCAGCACAGAATTATTAATGAAGCACTGAAAAGGGGATGGATCCCTGGCTGTAACCTCACATTAACCCCTTGCTGGACACCGCCAGGCTTCTGGTAGCTGCATAAGGAGAACCTGATTTAAAATTGGTTATATATATATGTATTTCTATGCATATATTCATATATGCACACACATATAGAAGTCCGTGGAGAAGGAGGCAGGAGCGTGTGCGAGTATCGCCTCCATGCAGAAATTTTCATCTCAAAGCAAAAGTTTATATATACATATTTTGAAGCGTGTTCATTTAAAATAATAAAAGAGCCCTGAAAAAAAAAAAAAAGAAAAAAGAAGCAAATTCTTTGGCTAATAGGATCCGCAGGGAAACTCCAAGAAGTTAATAGCTCTGCAGCTCGGTGCGCCGCAGCCCGGAGCGGAGGAGCGCGGGGCCGGGGGGGACGGCGGGAATGAGAGGAATGAGCGCTCCGAAACTGTAAGCGCCTGAAAAATGATGTCAGGTGTCAGCGGGTTACCCGAAAGGCCACAGGTCGCTGCCGTGTTATGTTGTCCTGGTGACAGCAGAAGTCGAGTGAGCCTGACAGGTTCTTGCTGCTCTGGAGCCCTTGGCTCGCCGGAGCCATCAATTCCGATTCATTAGCAGGAGGGACGTGTAATTTGCCTATTGTGGCATTAGCGAGCGTGGCTAATCGGCAGCGCCGCCGCGAGCCCGCGCGGGGCGGCCGGGAGAGCGCAAATAAAATAAAGTGGTTTTAATTTTTTAGGGAACCAGAGCGTTTCTGCGGGTGAGAACGGGGCTGGAATGCTTTAGTAACCCAATCCAGTGCCAGGCCTGCTTCTCCGGCGCTGCATCCCCGCTCGGCTGCGGCAACACATGGAAAAAATATCGCGGCGTTCCGGAGAAACGAGCATGCAGCCCCAGGCCGCGTGGTACGAGCATCCCGGAGCGGGACCCCCGCACTGCCCGAGGCCGGGGTGATGCCCAGGGCCGTATTCCCGACGGCTCCCGCTGTGCTCCGGGATTTGCCTGCGTTTCGGTCCGGCAAGTCTCAACCCCTGCATGGCCGCTGCTCTGTCTCACCAAGTCTGTTCTCCTTCTCGGTTCCTCTGTCTTTACATGCATGTGCACGCTGGTCTTTAGGGATATTTGTGGTGTTTATAGCTGTGGTATAGCTCAGGGGGTCCCGGGCACAGCGAGGGGCCGACACCGGGCGTTTTGGTGACACGTGGGGCCGATTCAGCAGAGTTTTTCAAAAGAGTTTGATTTCTGACTGGGTTTTAAGCCAGGAGGACAGTGACGTGCTTAAGGTTTCTTATTATTGCTGGAGCTGCAACTATGGCCGTGTTGGCCAACTCCCAGCCCTAGTCACCTCCCACACAAATTTAATATTTCCTTTCTCCATCGGTTTGTTTCTCAAGAACAAAACTGGACAGTGCTGGGAAGAAGGGAAATGCTGAGTCCTTAGGCTATGTTTGTGCATGGAAACCCATCACCTTCTGGCCTGCAAGTGCAATTCATTCAGGACATTGAGGATTAAATCCATTTTTTGCACCCAGTTAACCACGGGAAGTGCTGGGCAGGCTTGGGCTTTTGCACCTTCCTGTCAGCCAGGGCTTGGTAAGAGTTATAGCCACGGGCTTTGCAAACTAGGATGGGAATCATACGGGAGAGGATGGCCATGGTAATGCTGTCGCATCGTCATTCTGTGACACCCTCCACAGAACGCGGCCCTTGGGGACATCTGGACGTCACCCTGCAGCCAAGCACACCCATCACCGGGAACTCATCCTTCCAAAGCAGGACAAGACCCGCTCCCGGGCACCATCCAACCACCTCACTTTAACGAGGGCTTCTTGGAGCAGGAAGATGTCCCTGCGGGGACGGGCTGTGCAGGACCGCGGTGCTGCCCACCGCTCCGAGCGGGCAGCCGGCCCTGCGGAGCAGCCCGTGCCCCGGGCAGCAGACAGGAGTCCCCATCGACCCGGGCATCGCTAGTGCTGAACCCAACGAGCGGGGACGGCCAGCGCTGTCCGTCTATCTGGTAGTTCATTGTCCCGGGGTGACACGTAAAAATGGTTTCTGCAGACGTGGCAATAAAGGAACAGCCATTTCCCCCCTGTTGATCAGTTTAGGTTGGAATTAGAGTTATGTTGTTGGTTTAAAAACGCTATAAGCCAGGCCTTGCTAGGGCACACGTGGAGATAGGAGTAATTTAAACAAGACAAATGTGGGTTACTTCCATTCCGAGCTGGACACGCAGCTCAGACCCTGTAGCTGCAGATCCAGGGGCTGTGCCCGGGGCTCCGCTCCCTCTCCCCAGGCCTGGGGAACCCCCTCGGGGCAGGTCACAGCCGCCCTCTGCGTTTTCTTCCCCATCTCTTGATCGATTTCAGCAAGAAACGCTTGTGCGATGCATTTTTAGGAGGGGGTTGCATTGCTTTAAGTGCATTCATACTATAAAATCTGTTTACATTAGCCAAAATAAAAAATGGAGGAAGGCAGCCTCACCTCTGGAGACAGGGGGGAGCTTTATGCTGATCTTTAAGTCCAGGAGAGCTTTGGCCTGCCTCTTAAGGAGGTCCCTCTCCTGCATTAATAAGGATTATGTTGCTGGGGGCCATGTCCATGGAGCACTTCTGGAGGCTTGGATCTAACAAATATCTTTGGAATTAAGAAGATTAATAAAGTTGCCTGATAGCACAGCACAGTAGAGCGGTGCCGTTATTGTATCCTGAATTTAAAGCACAATGCACCTCTTCTCCACCCTGTTGACAGACCCGCAAACTTCTCGGGCAGCAAAGAAGTCAGAAATGCTCCAGAGCTGGCGCCTTTTCCCGCCTGGTCCCCTCAGAGGACCGGCCCCGAGGAGATACTGACCAGCAAAGGATGAGCTGACCCGGCGCTCCCTCCTCCGACCACTTGAAGCCTGACCCGTCATTCCATTCCTTAATCTGACAGAATCACTTTAATTACTCCCCCACAATCTATTCCAATTAGAAGCACATCAATCACCAGAAGAGCCTGGGCTCCAGCTCGGCCTGCGCCGCAGCTGCTGCTCGCAGGTAAATGAGCTGTTTAACCAGAACCCGACAGGACAACCCTCGCCGTGTGCCGGACCGGCTGATGGATAGCGCATACCTGACCTGCCGGGAACCCTCGGGCTCGGTCCCGTCGGGCGCACGGAGCCCTGTCTGACCCCATTCTCCTGCCAAATAAACAACACCCAGCCCTGGGGCAGAGGTGGGAGCTCCCCCGCACGGGGGGACCCGGACGTGGCCGGGAGCTCCGAGGTGGCTCCGCGAGGTCCCTGTCTCCCTGGCCGTGGTCCGTCCCGTGTCGCTGGGGCTTCCAGCTGCCGAGCGCGCTCCCACGCTGCGGACACGGCTGGGCCTCCCCTGGTGACACCTCTCCTGTGGGATCTCCACGCCGCGAAGCTCAGCACGAATGTCACTTTGCAAGTCAACGGCAGAACCACAACCTGGGAACAAAATAAAGCCCTGGTTTCACCTTTTCCTTCCTCCCTTTACTCAAGGAGCTCAGCAGAGCGGCGTGCGGAGTCAAGTGCTGCTTATGGCCATGGATATCTGACTGTGCTGGGTCCGGGTCCTCGACCTGCCCGTTAGGCACCACGTGTGTTTGCCAGGCTACAGAACCCCATGGGCATTAAAGCTCTTCCTGCAGGAGAGACTTTTCTCTTTCTTGCACCTAAATCCAAGCAGCCACTTGAGTTTGTGTCTCTCCCATCCCTGCTGAGGAAGGTCGCCCTTTCCTGACACGCAGCATGGGACATGCTGGTGGTCCAGCTCCTGGCCCCTTCGGTGCTGCGGTCGCAGCAGGGAGCATCCTGGCTTGTCCTTGGCACGGGGAACACTCCCTCATGGAAAATCACAGAATCACAGAATCACAGAATGCTTAAGGTTGGAAGGGACCTCTAGAGATCATCTAGTCCAACCCCCTGCACACGCAGGGTCACCTAGAGCACGTGGCACAGGACTGCGTCCAAGCGGGTTTGGAAGATCTCCAGAGAAGGAGACTCCACAGCCTCTCTGGGCAGCCTGTTCCAGGGCTCTGTCACTCTCACTGTTAAGAAATTTATCCCTAAGTTCCTGTGGAACTTTTGGTGCTTCAGTGTCCGGCTGTTTCCTCCCGTTCTGTCGGTGACCACCACTGAAAAGAGGCCAGCACCATCCTTCTCACTGCCTCTCTCCAGCAGCTCCACATCCCTCTTGTACTGTGGAGCCCAGCACTGGACACAGTTCTCCAGATGTGGCCTCACCAGGGCTGAGCAGAGGGGCAGGATCACCTCCCTTGACCTGCTGGAGACGCTCTTCTTAATGCACCCCAGGATCCCATTAGGAGACGCAGGGTAACCCCCAGTTTTCCACACCCTGATGACCCCCCAGACTTGGCTCTTCTGCCAAGGCGCAGAGGGGCTCCCGGGCCTCCCGTGCCGCCTTGCAGCGCCTGGCACAGGTCGAGTCTCCGCTCTGTTTATTTGGTCACTTCGGCCATGGGGGGAGGCTGGTGACAGTATAATCGTCTACCCACTATGACAGTGTAATTAGGTAAATATAAATGAAAGAAAAACACACTCTTGAAGTCCGGGGACTTTCCCATATTTTCCCTGTTATTCCATCTCACTGGAAAAATAAAGGCTACTCAGCATGAGGATTTATTAGCAATTAGTATCTGGAGCACTTGGAACCTCCTGGGACAATCCAAGTAATTAAGGCTTCCCGCAGCCCCCTCCCTGCCTTTGGCCATCCCGTGTTCCCTCCTGCTGCTGCGGGTGATGCACAGGGCGCATGGATGAGTGGGGTGCCCTGAGGCTGCAGGATGCCCCAAGGCTGTGGGGCGCCCCAAGGCTGCAGGGTACCGAGGCTGCAGGGTACCGAGGCTGCAGGGTGCCCTGAGGCTGCAGGGCTGCCCCAAGGCTGCAGGATGCCCCAAGGCTGTGGGATGCCCCGAGGCTGCAGGGCTGTCCCCAGGCTGCAGGGTGCCCCAAGGCTGCGGCGTGCCCCAAGGCTGCAGGGTGCCCGAGGTTGCAGGATGCCCCAAGGCTGTGGGGTGCCCCAAGGCTGCGGGGTGCCCCAAGGCTGTGGGGTGCCCCGAGGCTGCGGGGAGCCCCAAGGCTGTGGGGTGCCCCAAGGCTGTGGGGTGCCCCAAGGCTGCAGGATGCCCCGAGGCTGCAGGGCTGTCCCCAGGCTGCAGGGCTGTCCCCAGGCTGCAGGGTGCCCCAGAGCTGTGGGCTGCCCCAAGGCTGCAGGGTGCCCGAGGCTGCAGGGTACCCCGAGGCTACAGGATGCCCCAAGGCTGCAGGATGCCCCAAGGCTACAGGGCTGTCCCCAGGCTGCAGGATGCCCCAAGGCTGCAGGGTGCCCCGAGGCTGCAGGGTGCCCGAGGCTGCAGGGTACCCCGAGGCTACAGGATGCCCCGAGGCTGCAGGATGCCCCAAGGCTGCAGGGTGCCCCGAGGCTGCAGAGTGCCCCGAGGCTGCAGGGCTGTCCCCAGGCTGCAGGGTGCCCCGAGGCTGCAGGGTGCCCTGAGGCTGCAGGGCTGCCAGGATACGTGGACCAGGCTCTGGTCGGCCCCACTGCCTGCCCAGCACTTCCTCCCCTCCTCCCAGGGTTTAGTCCATCGGCTAATCTAGGGACGGAGCATCCCTTTACAAAGGGAAAGGGAAAAAGCAGCATGTGAAACTGCCATAAAAGGGCAATAAAAAGATGCAGGAGCAGACAGGCAGCTCGACGGTCTGAGGCTTGACAACTCCTTCGCTCTGAACCCTCCTGTTCTCTGCCCACCTCTACCCGCACGCACTGAACATCCCCCAAATCAGGGCTGTGCACATGGATTGAAGATGGAATCTGTCAGCTTCGGTTAAACTGACAGGCCTGGGCCCAGGTTAAAGCAAGGTTCAGGAATCGCCTTTGCTTTTGGACGGGAAATGCTCCCCAGCTCTTCCCTGTCCCTGGAAGGAAGGCAGGTTGGGGAGGGAGATGTCAACGTGCCGTGCTGGGACCCTGGGCGCTTCGGCAGATGTCAGGGGCAGGAACTGGTACCGGCTACCGCGTCGCTCCCAGAGAACAAGAGGAGATGAGGCAAAACCCCTGCAGGGGTTACGATTTTTAGAGATTTTTATCCTTCGGGATCAGAGTTGAGCATCTTGGTTTCTCCTAATGAAATGATTAGAGCGTAGGTAAACTTGATGAGGAGGTAAACTTGACTCTGAGAAGCCCTCATCTTACCAAGGCAACGCTCAGAACCCCAATCTTATGTCTCAGCAGTAAATTAGGGGGGAAAAATGCTTTTCAATGACGGATTTAAATCTGCTACCTGACAGCCACAAATGAGGCCAGCTGCTGTGGGAAACGCTGAAGTTTTACAGAGCCTCTTTAAAGGGAAATGCTGGAGCCGGAGCAGGAGAAAAGCACTTGCTTCCAAAGAGAGCGAAATGAGGATGAAGGCCGGGAATGGTGTAGCCTGTCGTGCCGTCGCCGCTCACCGTGCCGGTGCTCCCGGGATCACTGGTGGAGCCGGGCACTGCCCGGAGCTCTGCCGTGGGACCTACCTGGGCCCAGGTGGGCGCAAGCCGGAGCCGCCCTCTCCTCCCGTCCTCGTCCCGCATTCCCGGCCGTCGGGGGCAGATCCCAAACATTCTGCGCTATCAGCTGGGAACTGCTGCTTGTACTTTGTGTTCTCGCAGCCGTAATTTGTGCCGCTGTGGAAAAATACACACATGATGAAGCCTGAAAACTTTCCGATTTTATTTTTATAGAGCCGAGAGGCTCAGAGCTGCTGAGCTGGGCAGGCGAAATTGGATTTTACTGCTCTGAGGAAGTCTGAGCCTGGGCTGTGCCGCTGACCAAGAGGAGCAGGATGAGCAGAGCAGGGCCTGGCTGGGGGCACTGATGCTCCAGCAGCTCCTGCCTTGCCGGTGTCCAGGGCCACCCCGGTCTCCCCGTGCCCCAGGGCTGCTCGATCTTTGTGCGAGCGGAGCGGAGCCTCGTCCTGCCCCGCGGTGGGGACACCTGCCAGCCCGGGAAATAACTGTACCCGTCGCATTTATTAGCCGCCTCCAACAGCTCTTTGCTGGCCTTTTCGGTTTGGGCCTACGAGATGTTTTCAATACATATTTCTTCACACTGGTGGCGCATTATAAAGTAATTGCATAATTACCGTAGCCATAAACTTGTCACCTTGGTAAGTGATTTTTACTACGCAGAACAAGGAAAGCGGAGCAGAAGCGCAGCTGCTCGGCGCACTGATGTGGTCTGTGGTCAGCAGCGCTGCTTTGTGTCAGCCTCCCCGTTCAGGGGCTCAGCAGTGGTACACGCTCCCTCCAAGCCTGTCCTGGGCCACCTGCTCGGTGGCATTGGAGCACCTGGAGTGTTTAATCCCCTCGAAACCACGGACACCCCTGTGGGGAGCCCAGTCGGGGAGCGCGGAAGGGATTTGGGAATGGGGAGCAACAACAGCACTGGCAGAAAAGCAGGACACAGGGGACCCCAGGCAGGCAGGCGCCTGCTCCCAGCTCAGGATCACCCATTCCCTGCTGTTCCTCACAGGTATTTTTTGTTCCCGTTTTAGAAACACAGTAGTGGAAAAGCCAACGTTTCGCTGGAAACCAAAATCTGGGATTTCTCTGGTTTCACTGTTAGAAACATTTTCCTTTTCTCTCGCATTTATGGTTCCTGCTAGAGCTCTACAGCCCTTCCCAAGTACACTAGGCAGAGATGTGGGAACGTTTTCAATTTCCAAGAAACTTCAAAATTTAGCTATTTGTTTTCTGTGATTCTTCTGACTTATGACTGCAAATAAGTTGCTTTTGGAAATAACAACTTCAAAACCTTCCACAATCAAGAAGTCCTTGGAGACGTGGGTTGCGTGGCACAGCCCAGCACGCAAAAGGCAGCGACTCCCCCAGGCTACCACCATGGGGTAGAACTGGGCTCAGCACCCAGAAAACTGTGTTTTAGGAGAGGTTTTCCGATTTTTTTTTCAATTTTCAGTCTTCTTTCATGGAAATGAAGAGACTGTTGCCGATTCCTGTATCTGGGTGTGCATTCCTCTTGGAATGACAATATCCTCTTGTCATTACCCCACTGCAACAGCAGCTCAGACTGATGCCTTGACAGACAGGTCCAAACATTTTGCCCTGTCGCGGTCTGGGGCTCTTCCTGACAAACGAGCAGCAGCAGCTACTCGAGCAGCATGTTTTATTCATGCCGAAGAGCGTTCTTTTGGCCGCAACCACACGGAGCCAACGCGCCGCAGAACGGGCCGGTTGGGATCATCCCAGGAAGCGGCCCCGGCTGATGCTCAACGGCGCGAGGCGGCCGCCGCCGTCCCACTCGTGCCGCCTCGGGGTGACAGTCGCTGGCGTCCGCGCAGGTTGCGGGCAGGGATTTGGCTAACGCACCCCAAGGCCCTGTCCGAGTGGGTTGTTAATCCATACCCAGCATATCCGAGTTGCCGGCCGACTCCCAGCGCTCCGCAGCGCGCCTCCATGCTCGGGATGCTTGCCGGCAGCCTGCGGCTTCCTGGGATCCCCCAGGGAAACGGAGCGGCGAGTGGAAGAGCAGCCCCCCCGGCCCCCTCCCTCGCGACCGAAACACAGTTGGCAGCCGCAGCGATACGCACATTACTGGATTTATATGAAGTGCTGCTGAGCAAGAAAGATTTGAGGGGGTTTAACAGCTAGATGAGAGCGAGGGATGATCTCAGTGCTTTGGCTTGTGTTGCGGGGCAGGGCGAGCGCTTTAAAGTCACGGCCCCGAGGAAGCGGCTTCTCCTCCTGCCCGCCTGGGCCAGCACCGCGCGGGCCCCGCGACACCGGCGCTCCCGCGCGCGCCGCCTGCAGTGACCCGGTGCGACAGGGCTGCTGCACGGGGATGTGGGACAGGGACACGTCCCCAAGAGAAAAGCGTCTCTGCTCCCGCAGCCTCCTCCGCGCACAGGCCCGCGGGAGGCGACGGCCGCCTGCGGACGGAGGCTTGTCCAGGGCAGCGAGCGAGCACGGCTGCAAGAACTCGTCGCCTATTTTGGCTGCAGAGGGTGTTCTGCGTTAACCGGCGCAGCTGCAGGGGCTGGGGACACGGGGACACGCTTCGTCCCCAGGGACGGCGCCTGCAAGGCCCGTGGAATTGGAGCAGGGCACCTCAATGAGGCCAACTAACCCCTGCTAGAAAGGAGGTGAAGGGCACCTGGAGAGCCCCAAGCAGGTGATGAACAGGAGACTTAAATCACGTTCTCCAGGGGTGAGGAGCTGTGGGATTAACCCCCTGGCTGTTCCTCACCCCCTTCAGACAGAAAACCTTTTAATAGGTCAGCAGATAAAAAAAGCAGCAGTGAAAACATTCCCTTATCTCCCCTGCCATGCCTGGGCTCTGTAATACAACTGATTCTTGCGATGTGCAGACCTACTCAAACAAGTTTATCTTCATTGGAGGAATAGTCATACAGCGAGATTGCAATGTAATTACCTTCTCACAAACCCTAACTGGAAATCTTCACATCCCGTCATTAGCTCCAAGACAGGCAGACAGGCAATTATATCTGAATAAATGACTGGGAAATGAATCCAGGAGGCTCAGCCCGGATCCAGCGCCGTGGTTCAGGATCCCCAGCACAGCGGCCAGCTGCCTGTCACAATGACCTGCCCCAGCTTTCCCTTTTGCTCGCTCCGCATCGCTATTCCTGCTTTTCCCAGGAATCCTGCTAGTGTCCCGAGACCTCCCCACGATCCCGTGTGGAGAAGGCAGCAGCTCGCCGGCGCAGGGCCTGCAGGGACCAGGGCGAGCGAGGCAGGGGCAGGCCGGGGCTGCAGCACCTCCCGAGCCTTCCCCCTTGGCTGAACTCCTCCTTTCCCTCTTCCCTTCCTCTCTTTCCTCGGGAGGTTCGTAAGCCTCGATGCGGAACGCGTGAAGCAGGTGAGCAATAAAGTGGAGCAGCCCTCGCTGCAGGGGCGGCCGGGCCTGCTACCGAGCTAGCTTGCACGCCTGTATCATCAAAATGGGTATCTTATCTCACGTGATCGTTGACTTAACAAAACACAGGTATTTGCGACCCAGGTATTCCCCACTGGGAGGCTGGGAAAGCCGTTTTGCCCTGTGCAGCACGTGAGATGTGTGAACACGGACAGCATCTGCACGAGAGGGAGGTGGCAGCGCTGGGCAAGAGCCACTCCAGCAGCTGGAGAGGGTGTCGGAGCGATTCCTGGTGGTGAAAGAAGCCAGCCGGTTACACGGGGACGCGAGGAAGGTGGCGGGGGAGCGGGGGCCGCTCGCGATGGGAACGCTGCTTCTGGCACCGGCGCGGGACATGTGGCAGCCCGGATTCCCTGCAAGCTGCTGCTCGTGGGTGGCCAGGTCCCCGTCCTCGCGGGGAAAGGCTGCTTCAGGATGCAGCGCCGCTTCCTGCCCCAGAACACACAGCTACAGCTCTGCCTTCGCCTGCCGCGGAGCCCCGCGTGAGGGGTTGTGCTGGGAGGCACCCCGCGCTGCGCCCCGCGGCTCCGGCCCGCGGGGAACCCAGCCACGGGGGCAGGCGCTGCCCCCCAAAACCACAGGGCCATCAGAACCAGCTGACGGGAGCACGGGCTCTCCGCGAGCAGCTTCCACACCAGGCCCCAGGCGGCCCCTTCCACAAAGGCTCTGAGTCAACCATTAACCTTGCAAAAAACAACCGCACAGGGAGGCCTGCGGCACCGCGGGGGAATGGAGGGGAAGAACAGGGAGGAGCAGGGACCCCTGCACCCCTCCACACTGACACCATGACCCCGGGGCAGGGGCTGCCAGCACGGCTGTACTCGGCTCGTCCTCTGCAGGGTCCGGTGCCGCTCGAGGCCGAGGGGGAGCGCGGAAAGCGACGGCAGCGGCGGCTGCAGCCCCCCGGCCCCGGCCCTCCTTCCCTCCCGCCATCATGGCCGCCCCTCACAGCACCGCGTGCAGGCGGCCCCCGCGTGTCACGTGGTGCGACTCCGGCCCCCTCATTGGCTGGCTTGGCTATATAAGCAGGCGGCGCCGCGGAAGGTGCTAGAAGGGCTGAGGCGCGGCGGAAGGCGGCTTTGCGCGCTCGGGGGATTTGGGATATTTCGCTGTTCTTGGACCACACAGGGCTTCCCAGAGGCATCATTCCTAGAGAAATTAGACCGCTGCAAGATTTATGGACTGAGCCGAGAGCTAGAATTCGGCTTTCTGTCATCAGGTTCATACATAGTAACTGCAGGCGGGTGCACGGTGCTGGAAGCCCGCACCGAGCTCGCAAGCTCCTGTGGCGCCTGTTCCTAGCAGGTCCCAGGGGCAGGGGATGGGAATGGAGATGCCCCAGGAGGGGGAAGAGGCTCGGGCGCTTTGAGGGAAGGATATTGGGAAGCCAGGAATGGCTTCAGCTGTGTTAAAGGGTTAGAGTGAATTCCCCTGGGATGAGGAACAACTTGGGATTTGGGAAAGGATGTCATATCCCTGCTGCTGCAGTTAGCAACGTGAATGCCAGGGATTTATCTGTATGAGGCTTCCCAGCGCAGCATCGTGTCCCACTTCCAGCTACCAAGTGCAGGGCTATGGTGTCACCCTTCGTGGCTTCCTTGGCCCAAAGGATCGTGACAGGCAGATGCAGTTAAATGCTTGGGGGGAGCAGGGAGCTTCTGGGCTGCTTTGTAGAGTTTAAACACCGATGGGGAAGAAAGGACTAAGACATTAACCCTGGTCTGCCGTTGCCAGTGTTGCTGTCGAGGTGTTGATAGTGCAAACGTGGCATCAGTATGGCTGTCCTGCTCTCTGCCTGGTTGCTGCTCGTCCCGCTGCCTCGAATACTCCCATTCCCAAGCCCTGTGCTTCCAGGCTGCTGGAAGAGCTCACGCTAGCCGGACACCTTCCCCTACCCGCAAACCTGCTGCGTCCCAGTGCAGAACAGCGCTGGAAGTGCGTCCGTGGGGACTTCCACTCTTACCGCAAGAAAGTGATTGCTTCATGGATACAAACAGTGCTTTTTGGGACACTAAACCATACTGGAAGGTGCACGTGGATCCGAGAGGCTCTGTTTGAAGGGCAGCCCCCAGCAGCAGCTTAGAGAGCCGGCGTGCGGCTGCGGGGCTGCGGGGAGCTGCGTTCCCGAGGCTGCCCGGCCCCTGGAGCGCTGCGTGCGTGAGCACGGTGCTACCCAACAGCTCTGCCAGCCTGGCCAGAGGCTTCGGGCTGCCTCCTTAGAGAGCCGTCCTCGTCCCTGATCCATCAGCACCGTGCCGAGCCCGCGGCTTTCCATGCAGCGCGCTGCACTGCTGCCTTCCCGCATGCTGCCTGTGCTGATGACTGAAACGTGTCTTCTGTACCCTTGGGCAACCGAGAAATATGTAAATGTCACTCTTATTTGCAATGCAATAATGTTTCGAGACATTGAGGTCATTATATATTAACCCGGCAATGACACTATTTAATCTTCCCGAGAGTTTGGAATCAAAGAGAAAACATATCCAGCCGATTCCCAGGAGTGTGTCCTGCATTGGTGTTTTTATAATTAGAAGAATACAGTCTGTGTTTGTGCTGCTGGGTCAGGAAAGGACCGTTTTTGGTTTTATCCCGAGGGTGGTGCATTTGCTGTGAGGAACCTGCCAGTGAGGGCACAACAGGGCTCCTCTGCAGCCATGGCCAATTTGTGAAAACGCTGGTGGTTCGGATTAGCACCCAGAAGTTGGTGCAATATTTTCTTCAGGGTGCTCGAACATCTCCCACTGAATAAACAGGTTGGGAGAATCTGATGTGCAGTCTTGCCTTGAGTTTGTATGTCCACTTCTGGGCAGAAGGGCCTCATGGTTGAAAACCAGACTCGTTTTGGCAAAGGATGGACAGGGTTTGGTGGCTTCATAAGTGGTTGTCCCATCCTGACTTGTTTGGGGGCCTCCATGCGGGCTCTTGGTTATGATGGCGATTTGTCCTCAGCTCTGTAAGGACTCGATCAGTTGTTTTTCTCCAGCATTTTTAGTATTTTACCTAGGCTCACGCTTAAGTGCCAAAGTCTTTGTCCTATTCCTTGGTCCGAGAAGTTATCCAAAATACTTTAGCAGGCACTAGCCTCTGGCGAATGCGGCAGTGCTGCTCTGGCAGTTTGCAGGAATTTCTCGTTAATTGTTTCTTGGCATGATGGCCTTGCAGAGATGCGCTCACCGCCCGCAGGCTCCGAGGGCAGGACTTGGACATAATCACAAAATCACTCTGGAGGTAACACCTTCAATTAGATGTTTGGAGCTGGGATATTAGCTCTGTGTCTGCCCTGGCGTGTCAGCTCCAGTGCATGGTCAGCACGGGGGCTCCCAGTGAGTACCATGGCCTTGGGGCGGGCTGACGCCTGCTGAAGCCCTAAACGAAGAACCCAGGCAGAATAACTCATTAAAGGCCTCCCACGAGGCAGGGGCTTAGCTGGCTGCACCCCCAAGGGCGAAGGTGGGTGCAGGCAGGAGGTCCTGCAGTTTGTCACCTGGGTTCACGCCTCTGTGGTTCACAGGCTGCTTAATAATAATACAACTTCCCTCTTTCATCAGGTTCATTGTGCCTGGAGCGTGAAAATGAAGGGCCATGTTAAATGCTGCGGATCTGGGAGCAGCGGGATGGTCAGAGAGGGCCCTGCTGCCCAGGCCGCCTCGCTGATTCGCAGTGCATGGTGCTGTGGCCTGCGCTGTCCCTGTGCTTTGCTCCTTGGAGCTGCCCATCCATGAGCTCTGCATGAGAGGCCTTTCATAGAGGCACAGAAGGCCTTTCGCTTGCATCTGCCTATGTTGCAAATTCAAGCTAAATCAGCCTTCTCCTAAAGGAGGCTGCAGCAATAGTAAGTTGATGTAGTGCATGATCTTTGTCAGCTCTTCTGATGCCCTTTGTTGGGCTTTTATAAGCTCTTGTCTGCTCTTTACGACACAAATGGAAACGATTCGGATCCCGCTCTCCACATAAATACCAAGAGGATTCCTCTGGCTAATGTGATTACAGAGGAGACCAAACAGGGAGATGGACTCGGAGAGACAAAGCTCTTGGTTAAACAACATAGATGTCTCAAATATTTGCCAACACTTGTGAACACAAATATTTACGCCAGCAGCAAGAGCCAGGGTGTATTTTTGCTTCGAGATGTATTAAATGTTTCCTTGAGTGTGCAGAATTTGGAAGGAGCTCTTATATCACTCGCCGGCTCATTTTCCAGGCCACTGAATGCACTCACTTATTTGGCAAATCTTGCCGTTAACAGTTTTTTTCTCATCTGATTTTACTGACTCTCCCACTTTCCCTGAGAATCTTGTGCAGGGAGGGAGAACAAACACATTTTTTTTCCCCAGCAAGCAAAACACTGTATCAGATTGCAGAATCTCCCTGCCAAAGTTGATTATTTGTGACCCTCGCTATTCCCTGCGACCCAGTCTTCCGTGTCGGGGGCGGAGAAGGAGAACGGTCACAAGTGCAGGGCAGCGCAGGAACCTCTGAACCCCATCGGGGGCTGCTAGAACTGTAGCTTGGTCCTCAGCATGTTCCAAAGACCCCAGAGGGTCTTTGGGTTTGGAGATGGCAGCTCCTGAGCGTGCGTGGAGAAAAATACCTGGTTTTGGGGTGGCCACTGCCCCTGACACCAGGCAGAGAATTGGCCGTGGGCTAAATGCACCTTCGGAGATTTCCCTCACAAGTGGAGAGCCAGCCGCAGCGCTGCTGTTGCTGCTCCCAACCTTCTCCGTGGTCCAAGGAATAACTGGGGCGCTGCAGGAGGGAGCTGGGATCTTTCTCAGGCAGCTCTGCTCCCTTATAAAACAGCATTGTGCTAATAATAAACGCGTCGCTTATTTACAGTCTCCAGCCCTGGCAGGGTAAAGAGGGGAAGCTGGGGAAGCTGCAAGCAGTTGCCTCAGCAGAGAATCCCGGGGGATTAATCAGCGGCAATAAAACTTCAGTCACTGCGATCCCCCGAGGAGCGCGGATTAAGCGGGGCAGTGGTCAGTCAAACTTGAGGCAAGTGATGAGGGTGCTGCAATAGAAAGTAAGGCAAATTAATTCCTGGTGCGCTTGTGATGCTTTGGACCAGTACGAAATGCTGTGAATGAATAAAAAATAACCATTTTCAAGCCGTTTTGCTTGTATAAGCTTAATGAAAATGGCACAGATGTGTTCTGTATGTAACGGAGATGTGTTCTCCTCTGTAACGGAGGAGAGGCTGGCTCGGGTGTCTTCTGCAAAGAGAAAACAAGTGAGAAAAAAACAGCTCGGAGATGGTTTCCCGCGGCCAGCGCGGGGGCAGGAGCGGCTGCCCTGCGTGTGCAGAGCTCCCTGCAAAGGGCATCAGCGCCCAGCCACTTCCCGGGACAAAATGCTGCGTGAAATTAGGTGGAAACGCGAGGTTGTGGTAGGAACACAGCATGTCAGCGCAGAGAGCAGCACGGGTCGAGGGCTTCGGGTTTTGTCGCGGGTATTTGACACTGCACCTGCGTCTCCAGGTGTTAGTGGCAGAGCGGACACAGCCTGAGGAGTGACAGGAGACACCACAGGCCACGTCGCGGTGACACGGCAAAGTCGAAGGCAGGGCCACGACTGGAAACAGGCAGGCGCTGCTGTGGGTAAGGGGACGGTGAATAGAAACGTGTGTGTGGAAGGGGTGGAAGGCCTGGGCCGGAAACGCACCGACACACAGATGGAGGAGGCTCGTGTAACACCTTCCTCCTCCTCTGCTGTCTCCGTCTGGCACTAGCAGCCCTTTGCTTAACAGCATAATTCATGTTGGCACTCGGCTTCACACCCAAATATCCAGCGTGGAAAGCGCTGCCTTGACCTGCACCTCCAGGGCAGCTCGGGGCGTGTTGTTTCTGTACCTCCAAGAATAACTGCAATTAGGTGCTGCTTCAGTGTCAGGCCTGTCCGCACCAGGCGCTTAATTAACCTTCTCGTGCGTGACTGGGAACCAAGAGACAACCGTATCAGCAAACAGAAGATACCGGAGCAAATGAGGTTCCAGCTCCATGGTCCGCTTCCTGGGAAAGGCGAGGGAGGAGCAAACACGGCCCCAGCCTTGGCTTGTGGGGCTCTGGGATAACGTATCACCCAGGACGAAGCCGGGGGTCACCACAGCTCATATCCCTTTGGAAACGCTTCCTTTGGAAGCAGCTTCCTTTGCACCTAGGCCTCCTCGAGCGCACTCTTGCTGCGTAGCATTTCTGTGGTTAAAAACAAGCCGTGCTTGCTGCGGAACGGCGCTTTCCCAACCTTGGAGATGGAAATACGGGTCCCTGTGCTATGTCCCTGCCTGCGTTTGGCAACAAGAACTGGAGACGTTTGGAGGAGACGCTGCAGAGCAGCACCGTGTCAGCGCGGCGGGATGCGCACGCAGCGCTTTTGGCAGCCTGGTGTGGGAATTTGGCACGGCCTGGTGCTCATAAGCTCCAGACTGCTTTGTTTACAGCAACAAGTGGCACCTATAGCTGTTATGTCTGCAGCGTTTGTGGGCCCTAAAAAGGAAAATCTCGTAAAAGATGGAGGAACTAATGGTGCTCCAAGCCCCTTTTATTAATTAAGAGTCCTTCTGAGTCCCTAAACATGCTCGACTCCAGATGTGGATGTTGTCCATGGTTTTGCTGGCACAGCTCGAGCGTCTTTGCTTCCTGGAGAGGGGTGGCTCTTTCACACCCAAATGGGACTGCCGTAAACCCTGCACAGCTCCAGGCTTGGAAGCGGCAGCGGAGACGGCCCCGGCTAACGCGGGGAGATTCCCCCGATCCCGCGGGATCGCGGGGGACCCTGGTCACGGTGACAGCGGCAGCCAACGTCGCCAGAGCGCGGTCCTTGCCCGGCACGGCCGGGCTGCGAGGGGACAGCCCGGGCTGAGGCCTGGGGCTCAGCCGCCTCCCTCAGCCGAGGGGAAGCAAACGGGAGTATTCCCACCTAAAGTGTCAGTTCCTGCTGGTTCACGTTCAATTTAGGAAAAGGGAATAAAGCAAATACCCATTTGCCTGTTTCCAGTTCAGGATACACCATCAAATCGTTAAACTTGGGTCTGTCTTTTTTTCTTTTTTACCCCTCCCTAGAAAAACACACAAAAAGTGTTTCCTGGCCCAAACGCCCACTCTGCTCCTTTCGGCTCTGTTTTTCCCTTTCCGTCTCTGTTGCGAGGCTGTTTTTGAGCACTTAGGCGAGGAGGACGCGCTAGATAAACACGGTGCCAGCAGGACGCTCGGAATTCTGCTCGCTCCGGACCTGCTCCCGCCGTGCAGGAGGCCGCAGGGATGGGAGCTGGGGGAGTCGGGGTCACAGAGCAGAGGGCAGAACACGACTTCGCTTCTCTGCCTGCATGCCCAAATCTTCCCAGCCGAGGAACTAGCACACGCTGTTTTTTTATTTTTATTTAGCGTTTTCTCTCTGCTTCCCCTTTCATCCGCATGTGTCAAGCAGCTTGTAGGCTTTATTGCAGGGGGGCCAGGAATGTGAAGTGCAGCCCCCAAAGCCTCCGGCCTCTTTGATGCCCAGCGCTGTGAAGCAGAGCTCGCTGGTGTCCGCAGCCAGCAGCCCCCTCCGTCCGTAATCCGCAGGGCACGAGGCAGCACGTGGCCAATGCCAGACTAATGGGCGAGTTTTCAAGCACGGGGTGGTCTGAACTGGGGCCCGTAGGCTCCGTTTTGGTGTGAGCTCACGGCGTTTTGGTGTCTAGAATTGCGTGACGAGGGAGGAGCTGCCTTTGGTGCACGAGCGCGGCGGGAGCTCGTGGTGACCCCGCTGCGGAGGGAAGGGGGAAAGCGCCGGACAGAGACGTGGCCCAGGGAGCTCAGCCTCGAGCCCGTGTCCCCGCCTGGGAGCCTTTACCGAGCTCCGGTTCCCTCCCATAAATGAACAGCCCCAGCTATGGGAATTGGGGCCTGTGCCATAGGGATCCACGGCGCTCCGTGCGCGTGCTGGGCTTTGGCCATGGCAAGGAGCCTCTCTTGCCGATAGGGAAACCAGGGCACAGGAGCCCACGGGGCCCGTCAGTGGGGGTCACAGTGCACAGAGTCCAGGAGTCCTGGCCTCTCCACCCCATCCCAGCTGGCCCTTCAGCCCGGTCAGGTTCTGGCCATGACAACCTGGCCATTCCTGTGAATTTCCTGCCGTTGCAGTGATGCAAAGCATGACCGTGCCATGGTATTCCTGGTGCTTTTGCCTCTGGTTAGGTGAGACCCCAGCAGCACCAGTGCTCTTTGTGGGTGTGATCCCCATGGCAAACGACTTTCCAGACAGCTAAGGATGGGGAATAGCACCCTGGGAAATGCAGTTTCTGTGAGCTGTGCTCCGTGTGGCTGCGCCACACTTTGCTCCCCATGGATTTAGATCCTCTCTTGATTTCCCAGTAAGTGGCTTCTCGCAGGGAATAATGGTCCCAATGAAAGCCCATTGAAGTCAATGGGAGTCTTTCTGTTGACGTCAATAAATTTGGCCGAGGTCCCACGCACACGGCCCTCCTGCTGCAGAGAAACGAGCAGCAAATCCTCCGTGTCCGCATGAGGTCTCCTCTTGCATCACGCATTGTCTGCAGCCGCGGTTCAGCTGGAGCTGCAGCGCTGCACGGGGAGCGTTCGGAAGGGAAGGGGGGAAAGGAGCGACCGCGCTGCCCCTGCCCAAGGACACGGCCCTGCAGGATCACAGGGAGCTCCATGGCCCTTTGGAGCTTTCGGCAGCGCTGAGCGCCCCTTTCCGACACCCCTCCTCTTCCCCAAGGGCCAAGGAGGAGGGTTTGTCTGGGGAGAAGTGGGTTAAAACGGCCAGTCCTTTTACCCTCGGGCGAGGAAGGTGCTGGTGGGAGCTGAGAGGACTGTGTGATGCAGGTAGAGCGGCCCTAAGTGTTTCCTCCCAGAAAAAAACACACGGCAGATTAGAACAAAACCAACATCTGGTGTCATGCATCTTTTTGGTATCATCCAAGAGCTCATCCTGAGCTTTTTGCCATACCAAAGGATGCCAGCCCTCCCCAGCATCCATCCCATCCCACATGAGCTAGTTCTTAAGCACCAGTCCTTGGCCAAAGCAAGACGCTGCCGTGAGCCGATAGCCGTGGGGCCAGGATCCCGCTGGGCTAAAACTCCAGCGACACCGGGAGCTGCTGCGTTCCGCAGGGACCTCTGCTCACGTGCCCTGGTCCCGCTCCCGTCCTGCCCTGCTCGGTGCTGCTCCAAGTGCTCTCGTTGCCGTCCTTGGCATCGCCGGCGCCTGGCTGTGCTGCAAAGCGCCGAGGTCTTTTCCAAGCGCAGAGAGCCGGGAGAGACCTTGCGGGAGGGCAGGATCCTGCAGCTCCCAGGACCTGTGCAAACGGGGGAGCTCGCTGGCGCCAGGCAGGGCCAAGCCCGATGCCAAGGTGCGGTGATAAAAATGTGGTAGAAATGCAGTACCTGCGTTTGCCATATCCCTTTTGAACTATCAACTGATTATTTATTTTCCTTTTTTTTTCACAGAAATATTATGTCTTTCACTTCAAACTGACTGATCGATTCAATAGGTGCATTCCCCTGTTGAATCACCGTCAATAGCAAGGAAAAGGCAGAGGCCAGCAGGTCTAGCCCTGGAATGCCAAATGTTCCTCGGGAATCTGTCACAGTATCCCGCTCCGCTCCCCTCTCAGCACCGCTTTTCTTCCTGGAGCCAAGTACTACCTTGTGGCCATCATTGGATTTTAAGCTAATCCTGCCATCATCTTGGACGCAAACCCCACCGTGGAATAAATGGGAGTTCACTTGGCATACGAGGGAAATGCAGCTCTTGCAAAACATTTGGAGCAGTGTTTTTCTTTAGCCATGTATACACGTGTAATATATAGATGTAGCTGTGTAGATGCAGAGATGTAGATGTGTGGACACAGCCGAGCATGTGTGTGTACAGGAGAAGGGAGGGGGTACGTGGTACAAAGGTGTAGATTTTGCGGGTTGCCATGGATACAGGTCAGCTGCCTTTGTTCTCACACTGTGATGTAGCTCGGGAAGATTAGAGATGCTCCAGCTTAGCGAAAGAGGAGGGAAGATTTTTGTATTCTTTTTTTTTTCCCTTTTTTTCATTGATATACTAAGGAAAACATCCATAGTTGTCATCAAAGTTCGAAATAAAAGGCAGCAAATGTGAGCAATCGACAGCCGCACGTGGGATTGAGCTCCCGGAGACCCTGGGAAGCGGCACGGTGGCATCAAGGGAAGTGGCACGGTGGCATCGTCACGGCCATGGCTTGCAGGAGCTCAGCCCTGCTGCAGAGCCCAGCGCCCCCGGGCACACGCGTGTGCAGCAAACGTCCGGGTCTCCCTCTTTGTGTTCCCCTTTCCAGGCATCTTAGGGGCTTTCTGCAGTCCCTTGATTCTGCGCTGAGGAGGTTTCAAAGCAGGATCCATATGGGGCCTGTCAGTTGCGACTGCATTCAGTTTGAAGTCCTTGTTAAGTCCAACAAAAAGCCAAAGATTAGAGCTGATATGCTGGCTTTTATCCAAATGCTGATCCTTGAAAGCTTGCCTTGAGACCACCAGGCAACTCTCTCATTCCCCCTTTTTATTCCTGCTCATCTTCCCTTCTAAATGCTTCCCAAATTTCCGTTTATTACCACGGTTTTGAAGCCAGGTGATCAGTCATGTATGTTTTTTTCCTCCTCTCTCTCTTTTTGGTACCAGTCAGCTCTTGTGTCCGTGTTGGTCCATTTGAGGGCCTTGTCCACCCCCGTCCAAGCCTTGGCAAGGCTGCAGCCGTTTGGGTGATGCTTTGAACGCAGCCATTAGCTGGCAGATGCATCGCGGGCAGCCAAGCAGCTATGTTTAAGCACAGAGAGCAACACGGTTCTCATCAGCTCGCTTGGATCCTGCTTCCTCCTCTCTGAACTCAGGGCTGGGGTGTCCCGTTCCGCTGTCCTTGAGCTCATTGTTCAGGAGATGTTTTCACCACGGCTCGGGTCCCAACACGCGTCAAAGGTGTCATCGTGAGCGAAAAGTCTGGCACTGGTCATGGGGCTCCACCTGGAAAACGGGTGTCTCGTTGTCTGTCTTCGCAGATACGAATGCTAAGGTCACACCGATGTAATCGGTTCAAGCACAATAGGAGCTTTCATGGTCAATTCCTGTTGTCTCCTGTGGGTCCAGCTGCATTCCAACACGGGAGATCTCCCCACCATCTGGGTTTCTCCATGGTTTTTACATCACAACACTGAGCTCATCTCAGAGAACAGAAAGCTCTTGACAGCCTGGGTTGTGAGTGAAGCGACAGATTGTCAGAAAAAGGCCAGGGCTCTACTGCAGACCTGTGTCTGACCAAGCAGGAGTTGGGAAATGGGGATTGGTGATGCCTTTGCCAGAAGCAGAACCCTGGGGGAGCTGCAAGGGAGGTGAGACCACGAGAGTCCACAAACCCCAACCTAAGCTCTCATGGTGAGGACACCCAAGAAGATATTCCAGCCCTGTCTGTGGATAAGTTATGCCTAGATTGCAATTCCCTCTATAAAACTTACGACATCCTTCCTTGGTCCTCACATCCCCATGAACACTCGCTAATCCGGAGCTTTGCAGGAAGGTGCTTAAGCTCCTGGGGACATGAGGACAGCAATATTAGGCTAAGAGTCTGGGGACTATTGGAGCATGATCTCAAAATGGGAATCAGGCGGTGGACTCTCCTTAGGAGGTGCTAAGAGCATTGCACTTAAGAGCATTGCACGTAGCCCGGCTCCAGAGGCGTAAAAGCGTGTGCTTCCAAGGGCTGATCCCTTCCCACTAGGAAGGGCTCAGGCTGGCACAGCAAATTGCTGCCTTCTCCTGCGTGCAGGAGGCGATCCCCATTGCACCAGGTCAGCCAGTGCCTGCGGGATTTGTTAGAGGTATTTTGAACAGCATCTGCCACAGGGGCTATGCGCAACAGGGGGCATTAAAAAGTCATCATATATTGTATTGTCCATACATTAATTTAAAATATATGCAGCCACATATAAAATATTACCTAACACGTAATATTCTTGCAGTTTAAATTAGACAGTAGGCCGATATATTTTCAATATGCGCCATGCAATGCAATGCGCTCTGCGAACAGGCAGCAGATAGATGTGAAATGTGTGTGTGAGATGCATCTGGACCAGGAACAGCTTGCAAAGCCATTCAGGAAAATATTGAGAGGGGTGAGGGGCGGGAATGGGCTTGTTCTGCCTTTGTTTTTGTGACTGCTTTAGCACTAAGCTTTCTGTCCCTCGAATCCCACAGTGTATGTTGGTGCCCCCCTGCAAGCAGCATAAAAAGAAACCAGCCCAACCCATTCAGTTCAGTGCTGTCATCTCACTACTTCAGTGGCCATTTCATGAAGAGGGTTATTAAAAGGAACCAGCATTTCCATTCACCCTTGCCAGCACTGGAGTCACCGATAATCCCGCACCGGCTGCTTGGCGAGGGCACCGGGAAGCGCCAGCGCCGGGGCCCACTCCGTGTGCACGTGCAGGGGCTGGCACAGACCCGCTGGCGCCACAGCAGAGCCTTATCCCGACGGCACGGCCGTCCCTCCTATCTCCCACCTTCCCTGAGGCATCCCAGTCCAGTCTGCAGCCCCTTTAACCCAACCCGGTAAAGTTGAGCCCATTAAGATTCACCCTGCTCATATCCAGCCCTTCCCGTGTTTCCAGGCTGGGGCTCCAGCCTCAGCATCTCCAAGCTTTTCTCCCTGCACAGTGTTGTACGTGCATCCCAGTCCCAGCTGGAAGCATCCAACATACCAAGGAGATAAGTGTTCTTCCTTGCGGCAGTCAGGAATACTCAGGCAGTATCAGGTTCCTTTTTAACCCGAGTCTAGGGACTGGCTGGGCTTGAAGTCCTAAATTTAAGCCCCCCAGTTCTGAAATGCGCACCTAAAGGTCATTCCTATTTCATGTTTCCAAAAGGAAAAACCTCCTTTCTGCGGGTGCTCCGTAGGAGGATCCCTCGCACATACTTCTGCCTTAGGAGCTGGACAACACCAGACTCTTGGCACAGCCAGAGGAAGGGTGGATTGGGGAAATCTTGCAGGTCAGTTGTCTGGAAAGGAGGCAAGTGCATTTATACTGCACTTCTCATTCCTCGCTTCTCTACTGCTTCCCTTTCCAGACGTTTAGGAGACCCCAAGAAGCCCATTTAGTTTGATGCTCCAGACAGGCCATAAGAGTCTGTGCTGGAAGATGTTTCCTATTTCTGGAAACATTGGCTCAGGATTTATTTCTTGAAAGCTTTTAGTTTATCAGTGTGGGAAATGTACTGAAAATGGACATAACGCACAGTGCTTTCCCTTTCAATGAAAAAACCAAAGTTCTTCCTTGAAAAAGAAGAAAAAAAAAGAAACTGGCAGCTTTTTGCATGAGGTTTGCTGAGCGGCTCCAAGCAAACCCTTCTGCTTTAGCACAACAGGAGCCTGGAGCAGAGACCCAAAAGCAGCACGGGGTGTGTGAACGGCCTTGGACAAGACCCATGGCGAGCAGAGCCCGAGCACAGCCCAAGTCAGAGAAAAACACCTCATTCCTGCCCGTGCCCCCGTTCCTGCTCCCACGTGTGCTCCTGCGGCCAAGCACCTGGGCTGCAGGTGCTGCATCCAAGCGGCGCGGAGCGCCGGGGCCCAACGCACATCCAGACCGAGCGCTCGGCCGGGTTTGGGCTCAACTGTGTTATTTTAAGCTCCCTTTTTCCCCCTGTTTGAGGGCTCGCGCCTTTACCGAGCTGGCCAGAACTGGCCACGCTCGGCCCGGGGCTGGGAAACACCCGCGCGGGTGGAATAAGCATCTCGGTTGAGGCTCTCCCGGTTCAGAGATTAGGCAGAAATTCAAACAAATGGAGGCGGTTGCTGGAGAGGACAGGAAGCAATTACGGACCACCCTGGGAAGGCAGGACAGCTCGCAGCTTGTGTGGCTGCTCTGCTGCTGCTCGAGCAGCGGCAGCCCCGGCCAGGAGGCAGGAACGTCTTTGAAGAGCAGCGCGGGAGCGAGGTGTCCTGGAGAAGGCAGCGGAGGAGGAGGGACACGGAACGCTCCAGCAAATTGTCCCTTGGCCCTTGCCCCGTGGGTCACCAGGGTCCCCGTGGCAGGAAGAGGACCAACAGGATGGGTTTGTGGTTCCTGCAGAACTGGGACCTCCTGGTTCCAGACCAGCAAGTGGACCCACGCAGGTCGGGAGGCGGGCGGCCCGCGGGACGCTTTCTCCATCTGCAGGGCCATTTTGCAGCCGGATTATTATTATTTTTTCCTTTGCCACGGAGGGGGGAAGAGGGAGGAGGCATCTTCAAGCTGTTTTCTCCAGGATATCCCAGCTCCGCCTGACAGCTGGTTCCCATTGGGCTCCTGACCAAAGGCAGTCTCCAGAAGGGTGGGAGTGGGCGGGCGGGGGGAAGGGAAGTTAATAGCGATGAGGACGGGGAGGAAGGATGAAAGGCTCTGCAGCGCCGAGGGTGGGACTGGAGCAGGAGGACACGGGAGGGAGGAGCTGCCACCGCTTTGAAGCTCCTCGCCATGGGGAGCCCTCTTTAAACCCTACCCCAGAGCGGGACAAGTTGGGGGAGGAGGAGGGTCTCTCACTTTTTCCTTCTTAGAAATTGCAAGCAGCTGAGCCCCCCACTCCGGAGGACCTGTTTCTCCCAATGAACTGCTTCAAACGCTCATCCCATCTCTTGAAGCCTCCCTCTTGCTTGCTGCTCCTTGTGGGAATGAGCTGCACAGGGGGCATTTCCCAAAGGTAGTCTCCTGGGAAATGAAGAGAAATGAGGCACAGGACTGGGGTAAGAAGGTGGGGAGCCAGTCACGGCCTCGTGCCACTAGAGATACCAAGAGAAACAGAGCATAGGAAGAGGGACCGCGAGTGGGCTGACGTCTTGCATGAAATGATGTTTTCAGCTTCCCGCCGCCAGCAGCCAGGGCAAGGCCGGGGATGCAGGGCCGGAGCCCGCTTGTCCCACCGGGAAGGATCCCACTCTGGGAAGGATCCCGTTCCGGGAAGGATCCCGCTGGTGGTGCGGAGCATCCCTGCTGCCCGACCTGCTCTGCTGGGGCTGCCGCCTGCACGGGCGCCCTCTCTGCCACCTTCCCCCGGGCCCTGTCCCCCTCTCCACACTCTGCTAATCGCTCTGTGCTTGTTTGCAAAGCACTCGCAAGGCCCCGACCGGCTTCTGCCCAACTGTTTGTTATCCCTAAGTGTTCCAGATAACGTGGGCTTGATTGCAATTACCCTGGTGCAGGCAGCGTGTGTGGAGCCGCTCCGTGATTACCTTGCTCGAACTTCAGGGCTGTGTTTGTATCAGAGAGCCCTTTACGGAGCATCTGCTGCGTCTCTGGAGAGAGGGAACCTCCATGTCCCTTGGCTAGTGCTCCCTGCAGAGCAGGGGGACTCCCTGGGGACAGTTAAAGGGATGCTCAGCGAGGGGTGGCCTGGCCAGGGGCGAGGAGTCCTGCGTGAGACACAAGGGCGGCTGCGTCGGGGTGTAATAAAGTGCAAAACGCTCCTGCTTCTCCAAAAGAATAGCCAAGGAGCAGCAGCCGACACAGCCAGAGTATCCACAGCCGCAGAGGGTGATGGCTTTGTGGCCTCCTGCAGTGTGGGTGACACGTGTCACTGCTTCGTGGGTGTCACTACTGCGTGGGTGACACTGCTGTCTGGGTGACACTTGGCCCTGTTCACCCCCTGTCTTCTGATGGAGCCCCCAGGTGACTTGCTGCTGGGCACCGCTCAGAGCTCATGGGCTTCTTGCAGGAGGTGCCATCTCGTTTCCCTTTGCTGCTGCTTGGGACAGATCCGAGCATTTGGTGACATCTCTGTTGTCCTCTGTGTGTCTCGTGGCACCCACCTTACTTGAGGCTGATTTGATTCAGAAGAAGGACTGGAAAAACTTGTTTATAAGGACCCTAGCGAGATTTTTCCTCTTCATTCCTAAATCAATACCAAACAGAGCTCTTCTGGGAAAATCAGGATGCAGCAGTTAATTAAATTACCACTGCCTAAATGCAGAAATGTAAGAAATGCTGTGGAAATAAAATAATAAAGGTATGTGAACTGTAAAAGAAAGCGTCCAACCGGCGCCTGCCTTTGCTGTATCGGACACCTTCCTTCACTGTCCATGTAGCTTTCCAGTGTGACTGAGGGATTGTTCCCATTGCATCTGATTTATGTCACCCTAATCGAATAATGAATGTGCTCCAAAGCAATGAAAGAATTCAAAGAGTCTTGTTCTCTGCACTGATATGAGCAGATCTGTGAAGACTGACTGAATCCTAAAGTACCGCGAAGTTTTCAGAGCTGTGTTCAAACCTGGAGCTGGAGGGAAGCAGCCTTATTCCTTGGCCATCCCTGATGCGCAGACTGTAAGTCTCTAGAGGAAAAAATAGTCTGTCAGGGCATTGTTGCTTTGAATGTTGTCAGGAAATCAGCAGGGGAGAGGCACGAGGTGACACAGAAAAAACAATGGAGGGAGAAAGTTAACAATAACACTTTTTTTTTTTTTTTTTTTTGCATGGAGGCTGTTCCTGGCAGTGAACAAGGGGGTTCAGCTTGGCAGTCCATGCAGTTAATCTGCTCCTGCTCTGCCCGAGCACGCAGCCGGGGCTGCCCAGGGACCGCTTCAACCCAGAGATGCTCATGCTGAGCATGGATCCCGGTCCGGTTCAACCCGGAGATGCTCGTGGTGAGCTTGGATCCCGGTCCGGTTCAACACGGAGATGCTCATGCTGAGTGTGGAGCCCGGTCCGGTTCAACCCAGAGATGCTCGTGCTGAGCGTGGATCCCGGTCCAGTTCAACACGGAGATGCTCGTGCTGAGCATGGATCCCGGTCCGGTTCAACACAGAGATGCTTGTGCTCCGTGTGGAGCCCGGTCCGGTTCAACACGGAGATGCTCATGCTCCACTTGGGGCCTGGTCCGGTTCAACCCGGAGATGCTCGTGCTGAGCGTGGAGCCCGTGGCCGTCGGCGCCTCTCGTGCCCACGGTGACACCTCCGTGTGCCACCCCCCAGGCCAGGTGATGTCCCAGGGTTTGCAGCATCAGGAGGCAGGTTCAGAGGGCTCTGCAGGGGCTGCCCTTCTCCAGCTTGTACAGAAACAGCCTCTTCTGCAAAAGGAGGCGCTTTGAAGCATTGCCAAGTCTCTTTTAGGATGAAACGCTCAGTGCAGATCCATCAGTGCAGCCTCTGCTTCTTCAGCTGGGGACACCTGGCTCTGGGATACCGAGGTAACCCCTAGACAACAGACACCAGTTCAGCCCAGTATCCCACGAGTATCCTGAACTCCCAGTATTCCCAGTGGGCTCAGCCTCGCTCCTCTTCACTAGGATGCAGAGATGCCAGCAGGCTGTAATCTGCCTTTTCCCTCTGCTTCTGAGTTTAGTTGAGGCTGGAGCCCCTTGGCCACATCTTGGCACAGGAAGGCAGTTGAAGCCACCGGGAAGTCCTCTGGGGACAGCAGTGCCCACTGCTCCATAGTCCCCTTGTCCGGAGCTGGTCACGCTGTTTCGCCGAACCCGGAGGCAGCTGGAAGCGTTTACTTCTTTGCTCTCTCTTCGATCTGTCCAAGCCCTAATTGAGGGCCTGTAATTACAAGAGTTGACTGCTCTTCACGAGCTGCCTTTGGCCTGGGGCTCCCCAGGTCCCGCAGGAACCGCAAACACCCGCGAGGCTCCAACAGCCCCGTGTGGAGCAGGGCAGCCCCAGGGCCAAACGGGCACCCCTGGGTGAGGAGCATTGGGGAGCGCTCGGCTCCTTCTCGCGCGGAGGCCACAGCCATGGGAGGAGAGGGGCTGGGCGCTCGCTCAACGCACTGAACCCGCCTGAGGCCGTAGGGAACAACTAGGACTTTCCATAGCGGGAGCACTGACCGAGGCTGTGCGCTTCCTGTGGCCGTGCAGAGCGGCATTCCTGCCCTCCTGCTCTCCAGGCTGGCTGGAGTGCGCTCCAAAATGAGCAGGGGCTGCTGTTCGGAGAGCCCAGGGAAAGAAAGTTTAAAACTACTCCTGTTCTGGTCCCTGCCTCTCCTTCTCTCTCTCTTCCGCCTTCCCTCGCTCCCCTTTTTTGTTTGGTTTTGCATTAAGGTCTGCAGGTGTCTGGTAGGCTGCGACGAATTGGAAAATTGAACGCAATATTAAGTTAATTAAAACTGCCCTCTGTGTGTTAATCTTCTTGTCAAGTTTTAATTAAGTGCTGATAAAGGCTCAGCATGGGGGGTTGAGGGGGTGGTGGTTTCCCCTCCCGGGCCAGGCGGCCCACAGCCCTGAGGGCTTGTAGGGATAACGTTTGGTGCACAGAGGGTCCCCCGGTGCCTCCAGGTCCGTGCTGAGGGGACGATGTTGGCCTGTCCAGCTACGAAACCCGTGGAAGGAGAAGCTGCTCCAGTGCCTGCATCCGCATAGCTGCTCTTGCCACCTTGTTATAAAGGAAAAGATGAACCTTGACCACCATCGTGGCTGTCCTGCTTGCACCAGCCCCACTGTGAACAACAGCCAGAGTCCGTGTTGGAATCCCCTTCCCAGGCCCAGCATCCCTCTTCCCAGACAGGTCACCTCCTTGGCGCTGGCTGCTCTTTTGCTCAGGAGCTGGAAAATTGAGGATAATCGTCATGTCCGGGCAATTGCCATACTTTGCTATAGGCATAGGCTAGTGTAGGATCATCGAGGTGCATTAAGGCTCTCTGTATATCTCTTTATTGCCCTGGATATGTTATCTTTCCCTGCCCTTAGAGCCTCTCCAAGCGACACACGGAACCTGTGACTGGAAGCTCTCCTGGTGTGAAAAATAGGGAGGGTTCTAAGAGAAAGCCAGGAAGGGCAGGAGGAATTTGGATGCAGAGACACTGAGCTCGGGGACTTGGCCGCAGAAGGGCTGCCCGGGGCCCAGCCGGGTTCGGAGGCTGAAGGCAGGAGTGAATTTAGTGCACGCAAGGGAAAAGCCCTGAGCGATGCTGAGTGATGCACAGAGGGGCAGCAGGAGGCAGAGAGGCTGCAGTCCGTGCGGGTTGAGGAGCTTTGGGCCAGATTCGGGGTATTTCGGCTGAATGACACGGGCAATTCCAAAGGCAGCGCTGGCGGGAGGTGGATGAACGTGGACTGTGGAATGAAGTGGACAAGATAATCCCCATTTAGGGTCCAACTCCCTTCTCTCTCCTTGTTATTTAACAACGGCAGATTGGAGTCAGTGTTTCTAATAGCTCAGATGTCTCTCATGTATTTTTCTTTCAATGCCAGACAATATCATTTTGCAGCAATTATCTCAATCATTGACCATAGATTGAGCTGGAATAAATTTTCCCAAATAGTTCCCTACCATAAATCTCTTTAGCTATTTCCATTGTGGAGTAGACATTTCCCTTTGAATTGACAATTAAACTATCTTTGCTCAATTATAACTATTATATGCAACCTCTGTTGATGCAATTTTATTTTTATTTTATTTTTTTACCGGCACTGTGATTCCCTCTCTCTGTACAAGCCTCACTTAAACTGTTCATTGTATTTTTAAGGTCCCTAACCAAAATAAAGACATTTCCCATTTTAACTTACAACACTTAGTAATGCTTCTAAAACATTTCAAATATTCTTCAAATACCAGATCTAATGCACAAATGGAGTTAAAAGTTGCTAGTTTTGAGCCTGAGTCATTAACTTTACTGGCCAAAATATTTCTCCTGCCTCACATTTTTCAACTCCACACAGGTACAGCACCTGCATTTACAATTATGAAGTTATTAAGTGATACTGCCTTTAAAATTAATTGTAACTGTTACCTATTTGCAGAAGCCCTGCTGTGGATTTTTGCAACATGTCCCTAGCTGCAGGATTATATACTGTGTTTTTTTTGGAAGTGTCATTCTATTGTGCGTCAGGATCCAGTTTAAAGGATACGATTTTACCAGTTACAAGCAGCACTTGTCAATCTCTCGCAGTTTGTTTTGGAGTTAATGAATTTAGGAAGGTTCCCATATATCTGTCCCACTCTTCAACACGCCTGGGAATACGCTTGGCTTGAACTGTCCAGCATGTTCAGGTAGGTTTTTTGCATTCCAGTCACCAAGATTAATTTTGTATAGGCATTTTCAGATGCTGGAGTGGGGTTGTGGAGGATGAAAAAGCACCTGGAATCAATTGTCAGCACCCTGGGAGTTGGCACAGCTAGAGCTGGGGAAAAAGGGGTGGACAATGGCTTATTTACCAGAAATATTGCTTTGGGGACGATCGCAGCTATTGGGGAGTTGGTGCCAAATTGGATGAATAGAGCAGGCTGGAAAAAAAGTTAAGGGGATAAACAACCCTGGAAAAGTCAAAACCTTTAGTCACACTATTTTCTGAAATGAGGTTGTTTTTGTTTTGGATGGACACTGAAAAATTTTCATAAATTTGAGCCTGGGGTTTGAAGTGAGAAGCAGCAGTGCCTGGGGAGGGAGCGCATTTAAGCTAAGCTGCTTCCCACCTCTCGCTCCTCCCCACGGCTGGAAATCCGGGAGTCTCCGCTGGAGTCACCTCCTGAGCCCGGCACCTCCCCTGCTCGGCAGCCCCGCGTGTCCGTGGGATGGCAGAGGCCACGTCCCCCTGCACGAGGACGAGCACGTGTTGCCTGTCACGCACCCAGGAGCTCCTGTGACAGTTCCTTGTGGCCCTGTGTGAGACCTCGGCCTCGAAAGCCTGAAGATGTAGCCAGGATGTAACCGGGTGCCTGCAGCAGCGCAGAGCCGTCTCTGCTTCCCATCCTTCGGGTGTCCTCTCAGTTTCCTTCGGCATCACCCTCAGGATTTCATGCTCGCTCTAGTGCCCTCACCGGTTTTCAGTGTCCGTGTCAACGTGGGCTTTTCCTGCACTCCTTCCCATGGAGAGACCCGCAGCTGGATTTCAGCAAACGCATCAGCGCACGTGCACCTGCAAAGAGCGTTCGCTGCCTGTGGGATTCTGGGTTTCCTTGAGTCCGGGTCGGAGTACATAAGGCTGAAATTCCGTTTGATGACAGCTTTCTTTGCCTGCAGAGCTGAACACTTTTTCTGGGGGGTGTTTTCTTCCTCTTTCCTCCCTAGGAAAGCAGAAGGCTCCTTTGCACGCATGCGCGCGTGCGCTCGCCGCGTGTGCGCATGGGTGCGGAGCGCGGGTGCCACTCACCCGTCAGCGCGCTCTGATTACCAGGAGCGAAGCGAAGCCTGCCAGGGAGTGAAGGTCACCAGAAGGACGTTTCAATTATTCTGTGTCATCTGCAAGGAACTCCGCTCCTGTCAGAGTCCCAGCGGAGTGCAATGAAACAGGAGCTCGGCTGGAGGAAAAAAAGAAAGCAGAGAAAAAAAAGGAAAGAAAAGGAAAAAAAAAAAGTCCCATGCAGTCTGCACAGAAGCTAAGGTCACTGGGATTGACAGCTGCTAGGAGATATCTCTATTTCTTGTGCCGAAAATAACACCTCTCTGGGCTACAGATCTGCGTTTTCAATTAAATATTGGGCAGTGAAGAGGGGAAAAAAATCTCAGAGATAATTTCAGAGGAGGGGGAGGAAATGGAAAACAGGCTTATAAAGGAAATCTGTCTTGCTGCTCCCGGTAACCTTATTTCCCCAGGATGGTCCTCTCTACTTCTCCTTCTCTCTCGTCTTTTATCTGTAACTCTGCATTTGAAGTCCTGGCAAACACTGAAGGCAGCAAACAGAGGAATAACCATGACACCCTGGAGGGCTTGAGAGTGTGTCCGTCACCCAGCCGCTGTCACCTGGATGCTGACATCAGTGATGATGTCAGATGCGCTGCAGGGCGAAAAGCATCTGCATTTATTGTGGTCCTGCATTAGTGGCTCCCCCGTTTTGTGCCCAGGTTTGCTCCCATTCCTGCAGGTGAAACACAGCTCCTCCAGCTCCCTTCACCCCAACACCCTGCTGGGAGATTCAAAACTCAGCATGTCCCTTTGGTGCAAAAGGGTGGAAAACATTCTGGGAGGGAAAAGCCCTTGGAGGCTCTGTGAAGGGCTGACTTGTGCAGATGCGGTGGCCAACCTGCTGGCTTTTCCGCAGGGAGCTGTGCTGAGGTCCCTGGGAATCCCAACAGAGGACGCGGGGGCTCGGACGTGTGAGCCCTGATGGCAGCTGAAGTGACAACAGCAGATCCCGTGACAATGGCCTTTGTTCTCAGGCAGGAGATGCCCCAGCGACCGCATTGCGCCCTGCTAACATGCAGCACTGATGCGCGGGTGCATGAAGCTCTGCGCTGGTGGAGAGGGAATTAATTAATTAGGAGGCTGCAGCCGCTGTTGGGTGAGGGGTCAGGCACAGCTCCCACCCACCCCTCACTCCCAGGCGGATGCAGGTTGGAGCATCCCCAGGAGCTGTGCAGGGCTCTAATCCCAGAGTCATTCCTGAGGCTCCCAGGGTATTCCTGTGCTCCTCTCCAAGATGACTGCATGTGCCACGTCCCCATCTTGTGCATGTTGCCCTATGTCCCCATTTTCCTTCTTTTGCCCCTTGACACTGCCCTTCCCAGCGGAGGGAGGAGGGTTGTTGGTGGCTCCAAAGCCGGTGGGCCAGTGACATTGCCACCCATTCAGAGCCTGGCATTGTAAGCTGGAAGGAGAGAATAGAGATACTTGGAGTGTTTTGTGTCCCACACAGCTCTCCCCACACGTGCATTTTCCTGCTAGGAGCCCAGGAGCAGACGGCTTTTCCTTTGCCCTTTGGCGCTGTCTTGGAGAGCTGGATAAACCAGGGACCAAGGAGTCATCTGCTTTGCCAAGAGACCCTGCTCCCTTTCCGCTCACTCCAGCACTGGGAATCTTGCTCACACATCATAAATTGTATCCGCTGCTGCACTGACAGGCTTCCCGGGAACACGGGCCTATTTATTTTATATGCCGAGAAACATAAATGTTTGCACTAAGCAGCAGACATGATGGGAGCAGATGCAGGTATTTCACCTTTGAATCCTGCCCTCGCTGGCTCGCTAGGAGCGAAGCAGGAGGCTGATGAATTGCAAACACATTAAGACCCCGACTTGCTGGCAGACCTCTTGCCTGGCTCTGTGAGCTGTTTAGCCGATGAGTTGTTTAAGTGGGCTTTTTATTGTGCTTCCTTCCCAGTCGTGCGGGTGCTGGGATGCTGCAGGCCGGGCAGCCTTCGTGAAGCCTTCGGGGCTCTCTCCTACCCTGGGGTGCCTTTCGGAGCCTTTTGGGGCTGGCCAAGGCAATGGCCAGTGGAAAGAAAGCCTGTATGACGCCCACCTATGTATGCAGAGTTTCTATAACACAGAGCACGTATTGTGATCTGACTCGGAGTTGTTTTTATTAGAGCCATGTGAAGGACTTGTTTTTTACTGTACTGAACTTCTGCCCACAACCAAACAACCACTCTTTCCCCTCAAAAACATCTATTGACATGCCAAAGCATTTAACTGGAATCAATGTTATTTCCTGGCCTAACGTTGCCCCTCTGTTTCTTCCGAGCTTTGTCCAGAAAATCACGAGTTCCCATGGGAATGTGTTCACCTGCAACGAGGAGCTCTCATCCCTCGGCATGTGCAGCCCCGTTTTCATGGGGAAGCAGTCACAGTATAAGCCCATTTCAGGGACGCATTTTGCAGGCCTGAAGTCCTGAGGGTTGCGAATCCTCAGCCGTTCTCCAGGCTCCCAGCAGAGCCACAGCAAGCGGTGAGGCTCGGAGAAAGCGGAGCAGGGAGGGAGGGAGCCGCACGGAACGGCAGCGTGGCCAGAGCGGAGCACCTGGAAAGAATTAACACTTACCCCCAGCACTAGCTTGCAAGGTGAAAGAACAAAGTCTGCGAGGGAAAAACAGAGCAGGAACAAGATGGTGCTGCTGGGAAAAGGCATTCCTGCCTCTCCGTCAGGAGAAAGAGCTCTGAGAATGGAGTATTTTGGGAAAAGCTGCTCCCTGGAAGACTTCTTAGCTTTTCTCACATTTTCTTTACTAGTGACTTCTGCCTCAGCCTTTTCTCTCCTTTCCCTTTCTGATTTTATCCCATTTCTCTCTGTCCATTCTTTCTGCTTTTTTTCTACATATTTTTCTCCCATATTCCTCCCTTTTCTTTTGGGTTTGTCATTCCCTTGCTGGTCAGGTGGTAGCTATTTCCGTGCCCAGAGGCCAGAGACCATTTCCATTTTCTCAGCAGCCGGGGATTTTAGCATCCCATTGTCCTTTCTCCAAGATGGAAGCCGAGCTCTAATCTTACCCTCACCTTTCTTTCTAAAGGTGCAGAGTGGGAAATGGGTAGAGGCTGAGCATTGCTGCCTGTAGGTAAATAACAGACCTTCTGCAAATTGCCACTGATTTGAGATGACCCGTTTTTGCAAGAGACACTGTACATGTGGTCTTCCAGGGGAGCTACTGTTAACATTTCAGCTGCATGCAGGGATCACAAGTGGAAGAGCTTCCAGGATGCAATAACCTGGCGGAGATCCCAGATCCGCCAGTCTGCCCAAGATTTCAAGGCGAGAGATGTTCCTTTGCAGACCGGTCTAGCTAAAGAGCCAGCCCAACCTCCTGCCATGGTGCTGTCCCACAGAAGGTCCGTAAAACACTCAGCACCTCAGAAAAGCTCATACTGAGAGCCAGAGTTGCTTTCAAATCTGGAGGAGTTCTTGTTTCTTCTGAGAGCCACTACCTCAGTGATGCAGCTAGGACTTCTGCCAGGCCTCAGTGCTGCTTAGACGAAAGTGCCTACCAAGGAAGGAGGAAAAAGGCTGCCATTCAATGGAAAAATCAGATGAGAAGATAAGGGAGCAGTGAATAAAGTCTCCTTAAGACTGCTGATGTTATTTGTCTTTGTACCTGCTTCCCAAGGAGCTTTGCTTTTTAAACAAACCTGTCTGTTGGCCTCCTGGTGGTTTTGCTTGCAGTCTACCAGGCCTGACCACCCCAACCATTCAAAAGAGAAAAAAAAAGTGTGTTTCACAAAGGAGCTTTTCTGCCCTGTATCCTCCCTGTGCTTTTTGTTTTGGAAGGAGCATTCTTTACACTGTGGAGGCCGCCAAGCTGCGAGTTGGACTCTGTGCCAGTTTACTCCAACGGGCAGTCTTGAATGCGTAGCAGTAATAACATCCGCAACCCTCCTTATTCCTTGAACTTTGGCTCAGTAACCGTGCAAGCTTTCTGGAGTGAGAGAGCAGAGCTGAGCCTATAAAACAGCTCTTGGAGCTAGGAAATTGTTGGGCCTTGTTGGGGTGCAGATAAAATGAAAACCCTTCCTGAGTCCCCAGGACACTCGTTTGCAAAACGAAGCACATGCCTTTGGGCAGCTGAGAAGCGTTTCTCCAATGTTTCTGCCCTGTTTTCCCTATTGATAGAGACCAGCCTCTCTGCTGATATTTTTGGCTTGACTGAAAGTAGAAATCACTTGAGATCTCCAACAAGCTCCTGCAGTCAAGAGAGTTTTAGCCAAATTTGTTGGCTTGAGGTGCTGGGTGAGCTTGGAGAAGTATTCAAACATCCAAGTGTTTTACCCAAATTTGAACTCTGCTCGAGTTAGTGACAGGACCTATATAGCTCATCCACTCCATCTCCCTGAAATTTCCAACTTCCTGAGTTTCTTCCACCACCATCTTTTGTCCCAATAGGACCTGATGTAATAGAGGAGCAGTAAAAAGTTACTAGGTATAAATGAACTGATGGGGATTAAAGAACCAGCACATGCCTCCTGGAAGGCTTTAAAAGCATCCTGTTTAGAAACAGCTCTGTTTCTGCATCTCACATTCTTGGTAATTTTCTCTCTCCTGTTTTTTCATTTATACGTAGGAATTACAGATGGAGCAGACTCACCAAGTCCCATTTCATTTGCCCTCCTTAGAGCAAGAGGAGACTGTCCCACATGGGGCCTTCCACAGGGTTGTGCTTAGTTTAGTTTTGAATTGCTCATGTCCTGGCAGATTCAGAGATCGTTATTGCTGTGAAATTTGTACAAGCAGGGTGCAGGGCCCCTGGGACAGCAGTGACCTTTGCTGTGTGCTGGATGATGCTCATGGCAGCTGTGTGTCACTGCATGCAACCAGGATCCCTTGAGAACAAATCAGACTCAACCCAGCAGGGCAAACAGGTCATGCTCAGGGCTGCTCTGTATTGCAAAGATGCTTTTGCATAAAGCAGTTCCTAAAAGAACCACGTTGCTGGGCTTGAGAACTTCACAGTCACACTCATTAAAGCTATATGGAATCACTGGCCTGTTTGGGAAGAACACGCTCAGTTTTGTGCGCAGCTCATTTGATTTATTCTAGGAGAGTTTTGGTCTTGTCTCCCTGCTGTATCAAGATGCTCATCCCCAGGCACATATGCCATATGTTCTCTGTGGAAAACAGTGTGGTTGGATTTTTTTTTCGTTGTTTGAGTGCTCAGACTGTGGCAGGGGTCCCAACGAGGATATTTCTGCCCTGTGGTCAAGAGGTTTTGATCCCTACCAAAAGGCAGACCTTCCACTCCATCCTTGGGAGCGAGATGTTGTGTCTAACGTCAGTGCGTGATCCAGTTATGCACAAGATGGGTCTGACCTTGGCCAATGCTGATTTTTTTTTGCCAAAGCTGGATTATGTTCTTGCATTTCTGTGGTATTCAGAAAGTCATAATGATTATGAAAAGCCAGAGGCTTGGCTTGGTTTACGCCATGCGGCTTAAATGGAGATGGAGGAGCAGTGCCATATTCCTTAGCGTGCGAGCTGGTCCTCCGTGTCACTTGGAGAACCTCAGGTGAGACTTTTTTAAAGACTTAGAGATGGGTCTCAAGGGGTTTGTAAATCCTGTTGGCTTTGGGAACGGGCTGCTCAGGCAGCTCATCTGAATGTATTGAAAAGAGCTTTGGCTAGAGGATTAAGGCAGAAAATCTTGCAAGATCTCTCTTCCCCTGGGATTTCATGTGCTTCCTGGTTCTGCTTGGACCAAAAATGCAGTGCCAAAACGAAAGGGTTTTCACGTCACACCTTGCTACGTGAGAATAAGACAAACTTCAGAGGGAGTGAGACCATTGGATATGTCTCATTTCTAAATGGGAGCAAGCCAAGCATTTTCAGACTGTATCAGTTGAAGCTTGATTTGAGTTTCAAAGCAAAGGCCTGAGCCAGATCATGTTTTTTTTTTTTTTTTTTTCTCTTCATTTTTTTTTCCAAGCAGCTTGGAAAACACAGAAGCTTAGGCCATACCTACCTTCAGAACATCATCCAGCTTGGATGAAATCCCTCTAGCTGCCCTGGTGTTCTGTGTTTGCAGTCTGGGTGGCCTGAAGCTTTTTTCCATGGTCTCTGAGAGAAAAAAAAAAAAAGGAAAAAAAAAGAAAAAACAAAAAACAGAACATGGGGCAGCAGGCAACCCGTGACAGATAAATACTATTTAGGTCTATTATCCAGCCTTCACACAGCCCCTTGCAGCCGAACGCAGCAGCCTCTGCCTGGCCCTGTTTAACGGCTCCTTGGCATCCTCTGCACCCGTTTGATGCGAGTGTGAGCAGGCACCTTTGGGAAACAAAGTGTGGGGAAGACGGCTTGTTGTTTCCCTGGCAGGCTGCAGATGATGAGATGCATGTGCTTCTGCAACGACAACTGTGATAAGGGAGTGTTAATATCACCATGAATCCCTCGTTTTGAGGAAAAAAAAATTGGCTTTTTATTCTAGACTGTTAAAGCATTTTACAGAGCTTTAACAAATGTAACCCGGGAGCTGTGTCTGTGTCCAGCTGCTCTACATGCTCCTCACTGAACAAACCTGCTGTCAAAAGCTGGTGCCCGCCTGGAACGATGAGACATTTCTGAGACAGAAATATTCTGCATTAAAACAGGCATTGATCCAATCTGAGGTGTCTGTTCTGTTACAGCTAGTTTCAGTCTTAATTTCTCTTTGTCATGCTTCCTGCCTCTCTGCTTTCTCTTCTCGGCATGTGCATTTTAAGCATCGTCAGAGCTGGGCAGCCTGAGAACCATGCGCGTGGGTGCTGCACCGCTCTGCCTTTGCGGATGAGGATCCCACGCGTAAGATATTGCTGTGATTTTCCCTGCGTGTCCGCGACGCTCTGCCTCATTCTCTGCCCTGGGACAAGGGCTCCCTGCCTTGGGTGCCCCCTTCCCAGAAAGAAGGAGCGCCGGGATCCTGTGGAGGGAATGCCGAGCAGGCGCTTGGCTTAAGCTCAGGAGATGCTCATGGTGCGACTCAACCGTCTTCTTAGCAGGGTGGAGACCCAGATTTGCTCAGTGCTTTCTTTGCAGTGGAGAGCGTGAGGAAACACGAGCGAAGCAGCTCCATGTGGCTCTGAGGACCTTCCTCGACGATGCCATTCCGGAGCATGAGGCGCTGTTCTCGGCTGAGCCCCCGCAGCCGCCACGCGCTCCCGCTCTGTTCAGCCCCCGGGCAGAAGCAGCTGGAGCTTCTCATCACAGACATACTCCAGCCTTGAAACAGATCTGAAATCCCTGAATTCTGTAGCTTTTATCAGACATATAACCTAAAACCATTCATCTGCCTTTAGGGTAGTTCTTACTCCCCTTGCTTTCCGCACTCTTGCTGCCGGTAGGATAAGACCCTGCTGCCTCCCTGCTGTCCCAGCCTCCTGCAGGAGCTTGCACACCAAGGTACAGAGCGGATTTTTTAAGGTTCAGTGTAGTCTTGGGCACATCCAGTTATGCTTCCATCCATCTGCTTAACTCCTTGGGAAAAAATAGGCTGAACAATGAGTGAGTACAAAAGCATATGTGGGGAATTGGCAGGGAGCGTTCCCTGACTCACAGCATCCCTGCTCCTGGTGTCGGCTCCGTGCACAGCTCACTGCCTCTCCTTGCCCTGCTTTAATTAGCAAGGCCTGAGCACACTCTGGGAACACACTGGAAGAGGAGTGATGAACAAAACAGCAGCTCTCGATGAACAAAAGCATTTGAGGAGTTGGAGATGGAAAAATTGGTCGGTCTGTGTTCTCCAACCACGTGTGAGCGTCACCGCTGGACCAGGGCAGCGGGAGGCAGGGCAATGTGCTTTCCATTTGTGGATGAGCTCAGGAATCCATAGGCCTGGCGGGTCCATGCACAGAGATGGTGACCACTCCAGGGAATTAGTGTCTCCGTTCCCAGGAGGAGCTGGGAATGGTGAGGCAGGGAAAGTATCCACACCAACTACCTGGGCGGGTGTGCATTCCTGAGAGCATCATCCCTCTACAAGGTATTTAGCTCACACTCTTCTGATGCTAGATTAGGGGTCTGGAAAGTCTCTCTCCTTGGGCTCTGGCCAAGGCTATTCTCAAATGCCTCCAGCAACGTGCTGCTGCTCTTTCTTGCAGGGCCTGGCTTGCTGGAGAGGTAGCCTATTATTCCACTTACATTTTCTTCTGCCCAGGTCTTTCCAAGCACCGTCTGATTCCCTGTTTGGTAGATGGAGACCCATGGTCTCTTCTGGTCACCCCACCCATCCATGCAGACCATTGGTCTGTTGCCATCTAGGCTTAGCTAGCACTGAGCCATGCTAAGATTTTCTTTTTTTTCTTTTTATTCTTGACTAAGTCACAGACGCTTCCCAAAAGTGCTCCAAGAATGCAGCCTAGTGGCCTCCGCGCTCGCTGGCCTCCGCGTGTCCCCTTGCTGCCGGCGGTGACAGACTCAGGTGACGAAGGCCGTGTGTGCCGGGAAGGGAACGGCAGCCCCCCTTGTCCCTCGCCGGGAGCAAGATGAGGGCAGCGATAACGGCTTTGTTTAAAAGGAAGAGGAGGAAGGAAAATGGAAGCGGTGTCTAAAGGGACAGGAGTTGCCTCACCCAAGTGTCCGAAGGACCTTGGCCGCCGATGCCGCATGGAAATAAACGGCCCAAACAATGTGCGGCCCTATCGGGAAGTTGCAGGAATCTGGGCAGCCTCCTCTTCCCTGCGGGGTCCGATAGGGCCGCTGCTGGCTCCGAGCGCGGCCGCTCATTGTCCCCGCGTTGGCTCCTCTGCTCCGGGCCCGTCAGCACAGCGAAACTGCAGGAAATCGGACCAGGTCATATCCCACGTTTAACTGCGTGACATCTGAGGGCATTATTATTTCCCCACTGACCCGGCTGGCTCTTTCTGGACACGAGGGTTGGTGCAGTGTGCTCCCAAAATAGCTAGAAGCTGAATCATTGCCGGACTGGCTCATGGGCTGCCTACATGCACATCCTCTCCTGAACAAAGGGCGAAACCATAAAATTGGAAAAAAAAATCAGGGCAACCCCCCCAGCACAGCTGCTCAGTGAGCCCAGACAAGGGGCAGAGCTTGTGCCCCTTCCCCGCAGGGCTCTGGGCAATTCCAGCAATTCCTGCCTTTCCGAGCTGGGCAGGGAGAAGGAGGCCCTCTTCCTTGCCCCTTCTTTCTGCAAATGTGCTTTAGTTATTACAGCAAACCGTGCAGTTCCTGCAACGCAATGGAAATGCTCCCTCCCCTCTCAGAGCGCCCAGAGCAGAGAAACCTGCTCATTACCATGTGGTGTGAGGCAAATGTGGCCCTTTTCCCATCAAACTGGGAGGTCTCAACGTGCAGATTTGGGGAAACAACCTGTGGTGGTGCCGCTCTGGGGAAGGGGAAGGGGAAAGGGGAAGGCAAGGGGAAAAGGAAGGGGAAAAAGGAGAAGGAGAAGGAGAAGAAGGGAGCTGTCAGCCTGGGCATTTTGCAGCCCCCATGGCCCTTTCCCCACGGCAGCAGCCGCGTGTTGCCTAGGGTTGCTCCTGCAGCAGCAGGAAAGGATGTGCGTATGGACCAGCCAGGAAAGTCCTTCATCAGCGAACCCCCTGACACATCTTTGATAACACTTAAAAGGCCCTACTTTTGGTGCAGACAGTCTATTCAGGATAAAAGTTCTCGCCTCGGCAGGTGGCAAGGGAGACGTGATCGATGGCCCCAAGCACCGACGAGAAGCCCCGTTCCCTGAGGCCAAGAGGGTGTTTGGGCTCCTCACGGTGAGTCCCGTTTGGTGTTAAATGAGGCAAAATTTGTCCCTGGAGATGCCGTAACTGCCTGGGCAAAGCGGGCACTGAGATTGCAACCGGGCCCTGTCCATCAAGACAGGAATTGCAGTCTTCCCTTCTCCCTTCCTGCCCATCTTTAAAATAATGCTCCTAATTAATTTGTCTGCACTGGTGCTCTTGCTAATACTATTATTTGTAATACCTCCGTGCATCCCTAGAGAAGGGCACAAGTCTTAATTAACAGCTGTAGAGCTGCCTAAGCACCAGGCCTGGAAAATGGGAGGCGGAAAGGGTTTCTGGTGTATCAAGACTTTTTAAAACTTTCCTTTTGTTTTTTTTTTTTGTTTATTTGTAGAGCCTCTTCTTTTTCCCAAGCACATACACAAAGCTCCATCTCCTCAGGTGAAGCCCACAGCAGCCCTAAATTTCTGCATCACCTTTTGCAGCAGGGGTCACCTGGGTTCCCTGCCTCAAGCCAGGCTGAGAGGAATTGCACCCAAATTCATTGCGTCCAGGCTTTGGGATGCAAGGAGTTTGTACGCATTTTCTCAGTTTTCATGTGTTTTCGTGTATTTTCTCAGCAGGTGCTTGCACTGGACTCACCAGTGCACACAGATACCTGCACGCTAGATATACTAATGCTTCCCAACAAGAGTTCAAAGCCCCTCGTGATTTTCAGACCCTCGCAAATTGCCTTCTTCCCTCTCTGTAAGGCAACCGAAGCTTTTGCAGGGGGAGTTATGCATCAGTCACCTTAATAAGGAAAGCGAAAGCACACACGCTGTTCATTTCAGTACGTAGATGAGAAGTCCTCATTTCTGCTTGCTAATGGAGAAATTAGACACAACTCAAATGAAAGCCCTCTGGTTTACAGGCAGCAAAAGTAAACTCCATGAGCAAAATGCTTGAACATCTTCTGCCCCTTCGGAGAGGAGGTTTTCGTGGAGCAAAGCAGGCAGAGACATCCCAGCTAATGCTGCGCGAGCTAACGAGCTCGAGCTGCACCAGTCTGGCTCGTTAGTGCAGGGCTGTCCTGGAACCAATTAGCTGCTCTGCAAGGCCAGGTTTGCTACCAGGCTGCTGGGGTCCCTGGTGCTGCAACAGGTTGTGCTGGTGCTCGGCCCTTCCAGCCACGACTCTCAGAGCTCCCTGGCGTGGCGTGAGCTTAGGCTGGGGAGCAAATTAACCAAATCCTTTCTCCATACAGGAGCTTTTATCCTTACTTATCATTATTTATTATATTTGTCATTTATTTCTTGTTATGGCAATGCTCAGCTGCAAACATTTGCCGATTCCCTCTGCTCTCCTCCAAACAAAGCAGCTGTCCCCGAGGTGGCTCTGTCCCCTTGCCCTCGGCCTGTCCCTGGGGGACAGAAGCCCCCGTTGCCCCTGTGCAGCCGGTGGCCCCAGAACCAGAGCAGTTTCACGTTTCCAGCCAGCGCCTCCTTCCAGCAAGCGGAGGCCCCCGCTCCTGCTCGCTGCTTGCTGTCGAATCTTTGCAGCCAAATCTCCAAAGTCTTGGCTGAGCTGTGCTCCGAAGCCGGCCAGATTTCTGATGCTTAGCAAAAATATTCATTAACGACTTAATCTGCACACACACAGGGGATGCTTTTAGTGTATTTGTTCTAGGTCCGTGAAACAGTGATCTGGCCACCGCTGTAAGCCCTGCCTTTATCTGTGATCTCAGAGATGAAGAATTCAGAGAAATGCTGCTAGGGGAGCGAGTGCGGAGTATCCCCTGTGCTCGCGCCGCAGAGCCCGTAGCCGCCGACACACACCACTCGTCCCAAACAGCACGTGTGCTGCAGAATGCGCTTTGCATCACATCACTTGTGACAAATGCTCTCCTGAAAGCCCCAGACGCTCTGTCCCCTCCTGTCCCATGGGAGCAGCCCCGACTATTCAGGCAGTGCAGCGGGGGGGACAGGGAGGCGAGGAGCAGAGGGCACTGGGCAGGAACGAGCTGTGGTTTTCCACTAAATTATCTCCTCAGTGCTGAGGAAGCAGAAAGGAAAGATGTTGTCTAATCCTCGAGGTGGGGGACTGGGCACTGGGGCTTGGTTCCCACCTCTCCCTAGGATGGGGGGCTGGGGAGCATACAAAATTCCCTACTGGAGACTTGAACGGGGGAACTTTGCCCTGTAATTGAGAAATTCCGGGATTTCTTTGGGCCTTGATTGCACTTTCTTTCTCAAATGTGTTCTTTCCAAGACGCAGCTGCTTCCAAATTCAGCAGCGCTGCTTAGCGGACATTGGCACAGGCCACGTGGCAGGTCTCTGCCGTGCAACCTGCGAGCTGAGCCCGGCTGCTGAGCGGCTCCTCCGAGGGAGCCGGGAAAACCTGCTAAACCGGGGCCGGAGCGGGAGCGTCAAGGTTACCTTCTGCAAATAAAGCCCAAGCCTTTTCAGGAAATGAAATGCGCTGGGGCTGTGAGGAGGGCTGGGGGCAGCCTGGCCCCCAGCCAGATGCGTTTCCCCGAGTGATGTTTGCAGCCGCTGTGCTTCGTCCCGCAGCCCCGTGCGCTCCGTGCGCTGACAGTCCAGCGTCCGCGGTGGTGCAGGAGAGCCCTGACGACCTGGGTGCATCTGCGAGAATCTCTCTAAAGAGAAGGCCAGGGTAGAGGTTGGGTCCTGGGGCCAAAGACAAGGCTTTGAGATAAATGGAGGCTGCAGCGCGGGAGGAGCGGGATGAGGTGAGGACGGGGAGGGGAACCGAGGGCAGGGGCAGAGCAGTGATTTTCTGCAGAATTATTGTCTCGGCGCTGTTGAAGCCGAGGAATGGGATGTTTTGGGAGGGAAGGTGTCAGGGGACTGAAATCCTCTCACGAGCCCAGCCCAGGATGAGTGTTACTTGATGGGAAAAGAGCTGCCGCGCTGTGCAAACCCTTGCAACCTCGCGGCAATGTCCCCCCTTCCACGGCCGTGTATCCCATCCTGCTTCTGGGATTCCTTGCCAGTGGAATCAGGCTGATCATCCCTTTCTGTCACAGGGACATGGGTGGCTTAAATAGTGAGAGCCCATCGTGCTCTGGGAGCAGCATCATCCATGCATGCAGCTAGAGAAGGCAGGAGAGCGTTGGAAGCAGGGAGAGCAAACCCTTGGGGGCTGAAAGGATTTCCCGAGACGTCAGTGCATTTATTTGCTGTCCTCCTCGCGCACTCCGATCCTTCCCAGAATCGAATGCTCTCTTCAGACAGTGCTGGCCAAGCAATGCTGGTGCTGCAGTTGGACCTGTGCGTGTCCTGTGCTGCTAAGAGCTGAGCTCTGGTTCTGCCAGCTCCTACCAGCACCGAAGAGGCAGCCGCAGCCCTTCACGTCTGCTCAGCGGCAGAGGCCTGTGCTGCTCTTTAAGAACAGTTCTTGCTGCTGCAGAGGGGCAACCTGCTGTTGGGCAGCTCTGTACATGGCAAGCAGTGTGAGCCATCCCAAAATACCATCGGCAAAGCTGCTCCTTATCCCCTGTTCCAGCGGGGGACCCTTTTCTGGTCGCTGGGCTCCTGCAGATGAGCCGGATCTCTTGTGGTTCCTGCAGTGGTTAGGGAGTGGATATGCAATGAAAAGAACTGGCACAGTGGAGAGGATGAGTCTGAAGCCTCCCTTGGCTTGCATGGAAAAAGAGTGGGATGGGAGCGTGGGAAGGGAAGGGAAAGGAAGGGAAGGGATGGAGGAGGTAACTGAGCTGAAGAGCCGCCAGTGCTGGGTGGTTAGATGCAGACTGGTGCGAGGGCTGGTTGGCAGAGGGAATGTTATCTTCCAATGCAGCCAGGAGACATGAAATCCCACGTAGAGATAGATCACAGCTGTCCTCCGCAGCACCATCGTTTGGATCCCACTCGGTCCCAACGCAACCGTCCGTGGGCATCTCTGAGTCCCGTTAGCTCCTTCCAGACCGTGGTAGCTCTGAGCCGCACACGCTCTGGCCCCGAATGGCTGCAGTTAACACGGCCTGTCCTTTGCTGGGAAAGTGCTCAAAGCCATTGGACTTTCCAGCTAACCACTACCCCTTGCGCCCCGCGTAAGCAGGGCACAGCCTTTGCCATTTCTCCTCTCCGTGTGTATCCACAAGGTCCTTTACTCCCTAAGAATGCCCTGGCTGCAGCCGTGGTGCCAACGCGGAGCTCCTGCTGCTCCCCAGCCCTGGCAGCCCTGCCCATGTGTCCCCCAACAAGAGCTGGGGGACATCCTGCTCTATCCAAGGAGCTGATGTAGGGCGAGGACAGACCCTTTCCCGGGATAACACCGTCCCGCTGGACTGAAACAAGACATTGACCCGTGATGCCTTTTGGTCCCCCTCCCCGCAGACGCTGTTATGTCTAACACTAACCTGTAACAGCTGATAACAGCCGCAAATGCTGCTGCTGCTGCTGCTTTCATAAAAATTCGTGGGATACCAGATTATTTCCATACGCAGCAGGAGCCCTAAAGCTGTGTCTGCGTGAACCGTTTTCTGTCGCATCTCCTGCCCTTGCCCGTCGTGGCTGGGGTGCAGGAGCAAGATGAGCTGGGCCCCGAAATACCAACCTCCTGCCTGGGCTGGGGATGCTGGTGGTGGCAGGGGACAGAGCAGTGCACGCACACGACACACGTCCATGCACACATCGGCTCGCATAGGAGCTCCTAGTGGTCGTGGTGCAGCTGGGGCTTGGTACGAATTTCTGGGGAAATTTTTATAGGGGGAATGCTGATGACTAATAAACAAGGTGCTGCCTGATCCTCGTTTGGAGGAAAGAGGGGAGGGAGCGAGGGGCCAGGAGAGAGACACGCAAGGAAGAGAAGGAGAAAGAAATGACCTTGGTGAGTTTTTTTGGACGCTCTCCAGGTCACACTCTGATGCCAGAAAAAGCTCCGAGTCCCTTTTGGCTGGAAGTGCGCTCCCTGCGCTAGGTGAATCACATACACATTTCTGGAACATTACATGTTCACAGTTGCAAAGCTAACAGTAATTAGAAAAACTACAAGACCAAGGCAGGGGGAAAAATATGAGTCACACACGGAAGTGGTGCTGTTGTGCTGCAGGAAAACCAGCTTTGTGGGCTTCCAAAGGCGGATGCACGTCAGGCTCCTTTGCTGCCAGGGAGGCTCTTTCGCCGCTGCCCTTCAGCCTGCCCGGCTGCCAGCGTCCCAGGGAGAGCAGCAGCCCTGGAATAAGACAAGACACATTAAGACTTGTCCAGCCAGGGAGGTGAAATTGCACTCAGGTAGGGCGTGAAATTCATGTGCAATTACTCCGGATTGCAAACAGTTGTGCAGTTAACTCTCGGCGGGGATGTTCTCATTCCGCAGGGTGCAATTGCACAAAGTGTGATCCACTTCCACGCAGGAGCTTAGCCATTTGGAACGCGCTGTTCTCGTGCCAGAATAAGAGCAGCCGTGCCAAGGGCTGCTCACAGGAGTTATTCCAGAATAACTTCCTGGACAGGCAAGTCCGGAAAGACCAGAGGGAGCAGCTGTTGCCACCTCAGTGACGTGTCCTCCAGCGCATACCAGCAGTGATGGGGACCTTTTCCTGCTCGCTTGCTTCAGCCCTGGGTCTGGATGCTGCTCATTTCTAAAAGGAGGAGAGAGTCCCACACCAACTGCCTGCGTTCAGGCAGCTTTCATAAATCATGCAGACAGTCTTGTTTCAAACGAACTGATGGATGGAGCTTTCATCCCTTTCTTTGCATGACCCTTATGCTGCTATTCATTAACAGCACAAAGGGCGTTTGAACCCGGGAGCGAAGCGGGTTCCCGCTTGTTTAGTTTACTCTCCTTCTGAGTCATCCCATTTGGCACAAGGAAACTCATGGCCTGAGTGGGATCTCCCGCTGGGCCGGGGGTCGCCGGAGCAGAGTCCCCTGGCAGGACACGTCTCCAGGCCGTACGGAAGAGCAGGGTGTCGCACACCTCACCGCGTGCTGAGGCCACCCCGCACAGCCCGAGCCCGCACAGCCCATCGCTTCCTATAAGCAGGAGCTCCCGCCGGTGCTGGACATTGGGCTCTAGTCCTCGGATTGCATTCCCGCCTGGCTGGAAGAGGCACTGGGAAGCTCTCGGCCTTAGTGGAGGCTCCGCTCAGAGAAGGTCGAGGAGGCGTCAAACGATGGAGCGATGCTGCGGACAGACTGTGAGGAGCATGAAATCCTGCTGCGCTGTTCCAAGAGAGATTGCTCCGTGTCCCTGCCAAGAAATCAGACATTCCTGCTGCAGCGAGGGCTTTCGCAGCAGCCCCCTCGGGGACATCAGCGAGGCTAAGACAACAGTCCAGGGCTTTGCTAGCAAATCATGAGTCCCCCGTGTCCCTCCAGCTGGCAGGACCATCATTGACCTAAGTGGCCTTGTCCTCCCTGACACAGCTCTGTTAATTTGGCCACAATCCACTTAATAATGTAGCTAGAGTATAAAGATGTATCCAGGCCCAACCACAAAACAGCTGGAGACTATAGGGTTGACTTAATCCTGGTAGAATAAAACAGGGAAACGGGTGGGAGTCGGTGAGGATGTTGCTGGCTGCGCTTTTGAGCAGTGCTGAGTAATAAAAGGGATCAAATGCGTTAGGCGCAATCTGTCTGGAGCCACAGTCGTTGCTGTTGTTTTAACTAATTGAATTTTAGTGCTGCTGAAAGGGGCTGGATTGACAGCTCTGGGGAATAGTGTCTGCTCTCTGCACCAGGTACAGCGTGGCGGTGAATCCCCTCCTAATCCCCATCCTCATGCCGACCCGGTGCTTTCCTCCCGGGGGGAAGCGCAGCTCTGTCCGGACACCTCCAGCCTCTCCCTCACGCAGCTGGCGCTGCAAGCAGAGGGGCTCCTGCCTCCTGCATCCACCCAGCATCTCCCGCACAGCCTTGTGGAATTGCACAGCGGCGCTCGTGGGAGCAGCTTCGGGCTGGGCAGGAGGTGACGGGGCTGATCCCAGGGAGCTGCGGAAAGTGGGAGCACCGAGGCCAAGAGCAGGAGCAGCATCCATGAGACAGGAGCTCTGCTGGCTCCTATAGAGCCTGGCCTGCTGCAGGGACATGGGTACAGTCCCCCCCAGTCCTGGATGGGAGCTCTGCCCCTGGCAAGACAGGGACTGTTTGCCTTCAGCTTGGCTACGTGCTGAGGGTTGCAGGCAGTGAGTGCTCCACTCCTGAAGGCACCAGAAGGGAGGCGATACCTGCCCTGCACAAGCATCTGCTGCCACTTTTGAGCTGTGTGTGATACTGGAGCATGGAAGGGGTCCCTGGGGAGGTGGTCCCCAAGGAGGACACAGGCACGAGCTGCACGGGAGGGGATGCTCCGAGCGGGGACCTCACTGTAAATAGCTGGGAAAAGGCCAGCAGGACCAGTGGATTTGCGGAAGGGCTGGGTTGTCCCTCTGGGGCGGGTGGGTGGGAGGCTCCCAGGCTCCGGCACTCTCCAAGCTCTCCTTGCCATCCTCTGTGCTCCAGCTGCTGGGACGAGCCCGGCTGCGGTTTTAATGCAGCCGCTCTGCGCTGGTGGCGGTGGCGGCTTTGGGAGCTGTGCCGCGAAGAACCTCTTAGGAAAGAAGCACCCAGGTCATGCTGCTCTATGGGAGCTGGGGCCAGCCAGGGACAGAGGCGTCAAACCAGGGACAGAAAAGCACTTTTGCACCGGGCAGAGCATTCCGGGGCTGCTTCTCAGCTTGGGTGAAACCTCCTCCCATTTGCTGCGCCCTGGACAAGGCAGGATTTTGCTCTGCTGTGCTGCTGTCCATGTCCTGACCCACATCTGCAGGGCGGTTTTGGTGATATCATGTTTCCAGCTGGGCCAGCCCGTGGGAAAGGCAGCCCTGCTAATAACAAGGTGTGCCCCATCCCGGACCATCCTGGGAGGAGAACAGGGAGAGTTAAAAAAAGCCGTGGCAGTTATTCCTCTGGGGTTGGACTGCTTCAGTTGTTGAGGTTTTAGGTTTTTAGTTTTTTTCCTATGGATTCAAGGCACTTTTTAAAGTGATCCTGAAGCAGCTGATCTACACAGAGCCACATGCTCTTGTTTTGCAGGGTAGAGCTTCAGTCTGTAGCTTTTATGTGGGAAGCAGTAGAGAAGCAAGGTCCCCAGCAGGCTCTGTCACCAGCTTCTTTTTTGGTGCAACCAGCACTTGATGCACAAATACAACAAGGGGAACGTCGTGAGCTGCTCTCTTTGAGAGCCGACGGCTGGGGGCAGGTACCCAAGCTCCTATAAACCTTTTTTAAAAATTAAAAAGGCACAACTAAAAAGGCAAATGCAGCCTTTCATATCTGGATCCCTCCGTTGGGAGGGACGTCTGGGCTGGAGGACGGGGATCTGCTGTCTCTCAGTGTCACGTCAGTACGGAGGAAGCTCTCATAGTGGATGCTGAGGGCTCCGGTTGGTGACAGCACTTGGTATCTTCCCCCATTTGTGACCAGCCTGTTCTGCTAATTACCAGCCTCACAGATTGCACTGCCTGCTAATTACCAGCCCTGGTGTCAAGGGAGCCAGTGTGAGTCCCACTCGAAGGGCTCCATTTCTCCAAGTCTCCGTGCTCTGCCCTTTCCGTGCCCAGGGTCCACGGCTCCTTGCTCCAGAGGTAATAACACCCGGAGCTGCAGTGGGAGCAGCTGCCCCAAAGGACAAAGTGCAGGTCAAGCCCCTACTCCTGTCCCACCCCCAATGCGAGCCCAGGAGAAGCTGAGGGTTTCCCTGGATGCCAGCCGAGAGATTCCCTGGATGCAGGGCAGCCCCTGCAGCGAGAGCGGTCGTGCTCCAAGCAGGCTGCAATTGGAATGCAGACGGCAGCAGTGCACGCCGCCGCCGGATGGGGACAGGGACGTCCTTGTGCGCTGGCCTGGCGTGCCACCTATGGCTCCGCGCCGGAGGCGCTGCGCTGCCCCTTGGCTGTGCAGGCAGGCCCAGGCAGACGGCCATTCCCCACGGAGCTCTCCGTATCCAGAGCAAAACTCCGAATCAGCGCACGGGCTCCCAGCCGGGCTTGCAGACACTCCGTGCGGAGGCCGTGTCACCAGAGCAGCGCTTCCGCAAGCAATAAATATGGGCAGCGTGCTCTCCGTCTCCCTTTGCGGAGGCTGAAGGGCAGGCACGCCACCGGGGCAGTGCTCAGCGCACTGTTCAATATTTATCAGAACAAATCACAGTGCCCAGAGGCGCCGCGGACAAGCAGCGACCCCGAGCGGGGACCTGGGCAGAGAGCCCTGCCCCAGGCATTGGCATTGCCAGGTCAGGCCACGCACTAGCCCTGCGAGGAAGCATGCAGCAGCATGCAGCAGGTTGCAGAAGCATGCAGCAGTGTGCAGCAGCAGTGTGCAAGAGCTGCAGCAGTGTGCAAGAGCATGCAGCAGCGTGTGAGAATGTGCAGCAATGTGCTAGAGCATGCAGCCATGTGCAAGAGCATGCAGCAGGGTGCCAGCACCAGGGATGGGACAGCCTGCAGTGCCCCAGCTCCTTGTGCTGTTCTCATGCAAATGCCACGTTGCCTTGGTGACAGGGGGACACGGTCAGGGATGCTCTGGAGGGGAGTGGAAGCTCTCTCTCAAAGGATGCCACAACCTTGCAGTGCCTCCATGTCCCCAAAGGTGGGTGCCTTGTTGCCCGCGCCCGATCAAGACGGACGGTGGTTCTTGCAGCGGGCGATGCTCAAATGCCCCGACATCTCACAGACCCTCCGCAGCCATCTCTGTCCTGCATTAGAGAGCTAAGCTCCAACAATAAGGGTAATGGACAGGAAATTAGAGATAAGTAGGTGGTTTGACAGGATTAGGGATAAGCAAAAGAAACATAATTATGTGATAGCGGCTATCGGACAAGGGCTTCTATGAAAGTGAATGTAAATGACCTAAAAAAAGCACTACAGCAGATCAAACAGGCACACTTTGCAGATAAGAGCCCAAAAACAGAAAGTATAAATATTTATCACAAGTGAATTCTCCAAACACTCCCTACTCGGGATCCTGTTAACAATGGATGGGATTGAGGATAATGGAGGCTTTTTGCAATCTTTCTTTTCTTCCTTTCCTGGAGGTTTTCCGCATGCACAGCTGTGTGTGCGTGGGGAGGCAGCGCACATGTGTGTGCGGCAGGACGGCTTGGCGCTGCTCGGCCTCGCTGCTCCTGCTGCTGCCTCTGCGGCTCTGAGCGGGTCAGAGAAGGCACCAGCCACCCCAGCTCCTGCTTGGAAACCCCCTGGCATCAACCCCCTGGGCTCTCGCCATGCAGGTCCAAACTGCCCCGTTCATCTGGGTGCTGGTGGTGGCAGCAAAGCAGCAGTGAAACCTGCAATGTGGAGCTGCGCCCTGGCCAGTCCCTTTGCTCCTACCCTGCGAGGAGGGACAGGGACATTAATCAAGGTGCGCCCAGCGCTGGCTGTGGGGACCTGCATCTGGACGTGCCCCCACGTGAGCCGCCCCACTCCTGCCGCCCGCTTTGGGCTGTTGTTATTTGTTTAACAAGCGGGAACACAAAGCCTCCGTAACCCGGGCTTGCAAATTACCACAGCCCAGGAAATGAAAACTCCTCAGCAGCATTAATTGGAGGGCTTTTTAATTAAAATCAGCTTGTTTTGTGATCAAAGATTAAAGGAAAGAAGAAAGCTGAAAGGAAAAAGAAATAACAATAAAAGGATTCGCTCGCTGCCCATCTCTGGAACTCATGAGGTGCGGCCGAGCCCCGCGCGCTGCTCTGGTACCTCTGCAACCTCCTCCAGACTTTTTTTCCATCTCCTGCTTCTACCTGGCTGGGTTCTCACCTGCTGCACAATGTGAAGCTCTTTGCCAAGAGGGGCTGGATGCTTCCTGCCATGGTCCTGGTTCCCTGGTTATGTGCCGTAGCGGCTCAGCGCTGTCTCCTGATGAAGCCCTGGCCAGCTCGGCGTTCCTGTCTCTCCAGAGTCTCCTATGTCTTTTCTCCATGCAAGGAGCTGGGTATGGTATGTGGCTAGTGAAAATGTGACTCTGTTGCCTCAGGAAGATGGGTGCTCCCATGGTTGCTGAGAACCACCAAGGAGGAGAAATTAGATGGGAAAAAAAAAAGAGTGAAAATAGGAAATTCTCTAAGGAAAACTTCTGATGACCGAAAATACACAGTTTCCTAAGTGGATAATGAGGGTAATTTTGGTCCTACTTCTATCTTTTTTTCTCAGTGATGATTGTTACTGAACACAAAGAAGAGCCCCAAAACCAACTCCCCAGAAACATATGGGCAGAGGAAGCGGTGGGCAGCAGCAGGGGAAACTGGTGGTAACTGAGACAGATGAGGTGCTTCAAAGTTTAGAAAATTGGCAAGGGAAGGTAAAGACATCAAAGTAAACTCCATAGCGGTCCAGGCTGTGGAGATTCGTGGGGAAAAAAACCTAGGCCAAAGAGGAGCCTCATCAATAGTGAGGCTGGTGGGGAACGGGGCCATGTGCTGCTCCCATGCCAGGTCCTGAGCCTGGTAGCAGCCACTGGAGACTCTCATGTGTCTCATATAGGAAAAAATGATTTGGAATTGCTCAGCTTATCCTCCAGAGCACCCGGGCCCCGCAGAGCCCTCTACTTGGGGACTGCTCACTCCCATGCCCGGAGTATCGGGAAGTGCCGGAGAGCCGGAGGAGCTCCAGGCTCTGCCTGCCTTCGGGAGCAGAAGGGATGACCTGGCCTCAGCAAAAGAGTGGGAAAAACATGCTGCAGGATTGAATTGAGGTGGAATTAGTGTCAGTCAGCATGGCTTTATGGAAATAGATCTTGCCAAACAAACCTGATTTCGTTCCGTAATGAGATTACGCTTTTGGTTGTAAAGATAACTGGGTAGATGTAATATACTTAGACTTCTGGAAGGCATTTTGCTTAGCATGGCCCCGCATGCTGATTAAACAGTTAGCACCCTGAACAGAGCACTTAGTCAATGGCCAATTATTTCAAAAAGAGATGGGGGGAAGCAGAGATGCTCTCAGAGATGTTCATGTCACCTGTTGCCACCCTGTGCTCTTACATTGCAGAGTGGACACCTTGGATTGGAGACTGTTCCTAGGCAAGAAGCGATCCTGAAAGGAACCTGTGGGAGAAGCAGCTGGGAATCTTCCCATGGAAATGTCCTTTGTGGGAAGGGGGCAAAGTGAGGACTCTCCACGTGAGGCTGCAGTGTGGTTATTGGGGAGGATTCTGAAAGCCTGTTTGCTGGAGAAACACGTAACAGAAAGTAAGGAGTGGAAGCTGACTCTGGACAAAGTCACACGGAAAGTTATGGTGCAGGAGCTTCACCCCTGGGAGAAGCCTTCTCCATCTCTTAGTGTTTCCTTCTCAGCACTGGTGTCTCTCCAGAGCAGCTCTTTCCCCCCAAACTCTTACCAGGTGAGGACAGAGAAACACACAAAGGCTGCCAAAAGGGGGTGATGAAGCAGGTGGGATTTGGAAGATCCTGAGCCCATGAAGCCAGAATTTAACTCTGCTCCAGGACATGAGCTATGAGAAGCAGACCGGGAGAGTCACATGTTGGATGAGGAAGGACAGAGTGATGGGAGATGAGGATTTCTTACTAACTTCTGGGAAGTGGAGCTCTCCTCTGTGTCAAAGATGTTATTTATGGCCATGAGATGTAGGCTGATTATGAGAAACATATTGATTGAGGTTTCACAGCTACTGAACGCAGTAGATATGTATCAGTTACACCACAGCTCAAACCTGTATCAATGTGTTTCTAATAATCAGCTGGCATCTCATTAACATAAATAACTGTCTTATCCCATTTGGGAGAGCGGCTCCGTGGCTTGCTAACTGCACATTACCCAAATGCCAGTTGCTTATTAGGACAGTCTTTCTGCAGGTCTAACTCCCAGGGAATGGTGGCGTAATAAGACATCACTAGTTACATAGTTGTTAGACCTTGGTAAATATGTTTTTAATCAGCAATTAGTACTTAATTAACACACTGAAAATATCATTTTCAATCTAAATGAAGCTTTTACAGAAATCTGGAAAGGAAAGTGGGAAGAGTAATCTTGGATTACAAGATGAAATCAGAGAGAGGAACTTGAGAGAAGAGCCTGAGTGCTTGCTCTGTGCTGAGGGCAAATTTTCATGGCACATAGACACAGCTCCAGGAAAAATGGGGTTGCTGGGAGTTGTCCGCTTTGACACAGGGACAAAGCCCCAGACTAGTTGGGAAGTCTGAGCTGCAGGACGTAAAGCTGGGACTGACTTATTCAAGCTGTCCCTCCTGCCCACGTAATTGCCCTGTTGACTACTGGGAGCCCAAAAGTGGGAGCAGGCATCATCCACACGTGCTCAGGAGGTGGAAAAAAGGATGCTTTGCTTTAAAATAAATGATGTTTCAAGTTCCCTTCATGGAATTTTCTCCGCCCATTCTGCCTTCCCTCCATCAACACATTTTTGTTACATGCTGCTCTCATTTTCCCTTGCCTCTGAGTTCTCCTTCCCTCCCACCTGCCGCTTTCCATAAGGATGGACAGGGCAGGACAGGGTAGGGAAGGTGTCGCAGACCTAACGTGCAGGATGCTCCGGGAGAGACAGAGCATTAGCATGCCTGCAGGTGTGCGGATTCGGGCCTTTAATCTCCTCCTCAGCATGTTTGTCCTTTCATTTCTCAAGTGGTTCAGCAAGAACCTTGGCTCACCGGCGGATCATTAATGCAGAGCAAACAATGGGGCTCTTTAGGTCCTTTTCAGCTAATCACCATTGATCCAGGCTGACCTTTCCGTGCCTCTCCTAATCCCCAAATCTGGATTCCGATTTGCATTAAGCCACCTCTGAGGGAAGGTATCAGAAGAGATAAAGCCTCTCTCCTGCTCAAGAGCAGGGCCACCCGCTGGGAACGGGGACAGGGATGGGATGCAAGTGCTGCCAGGGATCACAGGATCACCCTCTTTCCTTGTCCCTCCTGCTGATGGACATGGGGTGGCTTGAGGACAACAAGACTCCTGCCCATTCTCCTTGCTACTGCGGCTGGACCAAAGCCCCATTGGATGTGGGAAGAGCAGAGAGTCACAAGCTGGGAAGTGGACGGATCTGCCATCACCACAGCTGTGGGAGCAGCAGCGGGGCTGGAGGATGAGTAGTGTCCCTGTCCCTGCAGGTGACACGTCCCCTCATCCGGCCTCTTCCCAAGCATCTCCTGCTGGAGGGCTCCATCCCGCAGCAGCTGCCTCCTGCTGTGCCCTCCACCTCTGGAGCCAGCCAGGCTCCTGCCGGTTCTGGCAGGTAAATTTGAAGGAGTTGCTTGAGTGGAATGTGTTGGATAGAGCTTGACAGCATTTTTTCCTCAATACCAAATTTGCTAAGAAATATAGCTGTGGTGCAAGGAAAGAAATAAAACTGCTCACAAATGCAGGTTAAATTCCAATAGTTCTTATCCTGTTGGATGTGGCAGAAACGTCTAAATAATCAAAACATTCTGAAATGAAATACTGTTACTTTTTTTTCCCCTGTCTTAAATCACAGGTTTTATTTAAAATAAGCGACCCAGATTTTAAAAAGGAAAGAGAGCAAAACGATGCAAGCAGTAAGCGCAGCGCAGGCTTCCACACACAAGCAGGACATGGGGCGTGCATGGAGGGGCTGCTCTGTGCTCCTGGAATACCCATGGGAATATCTGCCCACTGCTGCTTGCTCTGAAGGTACTGCCAGACACCAGGACTATCCCACTACCTCCAGCTTCCAGGAAAAGGATGAAGCTCTGCAAAACCTGCTGCAGCATCTCCCTCCTGGACCAGGTTGCTCCCAAGCAACCTGGGGCCACCCCGTTGTCACCTGTGGGGCTGTAGGGGACACTGATGTCCTCCTTATCCCTTTCCTCCACCCTGCACAAGGATACATGGGGGGAAAGGCACAAGTCCTGACCAAATCTTTCCCATGCAAGCCTGCAAAGAAAGTGATGCAATGATCTTGATTAATTGACCTAATTAAGATCCCAGCTGGTAGGAAGCTGGATTTTGCGACAGCTGAGTTCACTGCAAGGGAGGCAATAAAAACCTCAGTATCGGGAGAGGTGCAAAGGGAGAGCTGTGGGGTTTGGGCCTGAGTATGGGCCCCCTAGGAAATGGCAGGCCCATCTGAGCAAGGGGAAGGGACCTGCTTGCATCCCTGCTGCTTCCAGGACTCAGGAATTCTCTGGGATGGCACAAGATGAGGTGTGCTGAGCTGTGGAGTCCTCAGGTCCTGCTTGCCCAGCACCTGGCTGCTCCTGGCCCTGCTGTGCCCTAGCCCATTCCCAGTGCTCTGCTGAGGGGCAGGCTCTCTTGCTATATATTTATTTATATTCTTTAAAAATTGCTTTCTCTTCCCCAAATTGCTCCCTCTGTGTCTCTCTTCCATCTCTGAAATTTCCCCACACTCTGCTCTTATTGATGTTGCTCAGCCCTTGCCAGTGGGTAAAGCTAAAAGCGGGTGGCTTGAACAGGCAGCAAACGTGTGCTTGGTGCATGGCTTCCTTTGAGTGAAAGGATGGGCGCTTTCATCAATGAAATGACTGAAGAGTAGCGTAGTTCTTTCCCATTTTTTTTCCTTTTTTCCCTCAAACCTGGTCCATGGTGAACTTTTCTCTCATTTCTGTTTCTGCAATGTTGCTGGATGTGTGATTTAACAACCCGAAGTCCCATGGCTGGGCATAGCGTCAATGTGGCCTCTGCAGTTGAGAAGCTGGAGCTGCTGTGGGCTCCTGTGGTGCAATAGGGATGCCTGAGATCCTGGCATCCCCCAGGGAGATGTCAATGGGAGACCTGGGGGAAAGGGGAGCCTGTGATCCAAGTCCTCCCTGTGCTGGACCCTCTCTGCTTTCCTAGGCAGCAAGGCCTCTCTTCTCAGTGTTGTGGGTTGAGGAACCATCCACCTCCTCAACGTGCTTCAGTGTAGCAGGAGGTTTGCGTGCTGTGCGGGGAAAGGTAGGATAAATAGCATAATAGGAAGAAACTTAATGGAAGAAACTTAACGGACTAGCTAAAGTGCCTCTCTTCAAACCAAAGTGCACAGGGTGTGACCCAGCCATTGATACACAATACATGTTAAACAAACAATTGCTCAAACATCATAAAAACAGGCTATAAAAGCTATATAAATCTTTGGAAATACTAGCAAAGTAGCTATTAACTGTGTGTGACAGAAGAGTGTGAATGTCCCTGTCTGAAAAATGTGATTTTGGTGCAGCTATGCCTGAAATCATGCGGGATGCAGAAGGGCAAGAGCAAAGGAGGGTTCAGGTGCTCCCTGGTGTAGACTGTCCCATGTCCTTCAGCAAAGCGTCGAAGGAGCCACTACAGCAACAAAGCCTCCCTAGATGGGGGTGAGCCCTGGCAAGGGATGCTCCATCTCTCCCTGTTCCCACAGACACTCCCAAGTCCTGAGCTGCTTCCTTTGCTCTGACAAGTCTCCTCTGTGCCTCTGTTGAACAGGTCATGCAGCTGAGATGCCTGTGAAAGATAAGCCAGCAGATAGTCAAGAGGGACAGTCCTTTGTAGGTCAGTCTGGAGCTTTCTGCTGACAAAACGAACCGGAGTGGGATTTCATCAGATTTTAATAGCTGCTGGAGAGCGATCTGGAGAGTTCCCTGCAAAGGGCCGCTGTGAGACCAGCTGGAGAACAAATCCTGCAGACAGAGGTGCCTCCCTCTGCAGATCTGTGGTTATGGATCGTCTCCTCTGCTTAGCAAGGAAGAGAAACGACATATGCTTTTCCCGAGCCGCTTTGATCCAAAGCCAAGCCGTAGGGAGCAGTCCCAAGGTGTGTGTGCCCAGCTCCAGCCTGGGAGCAGCTGAACCCGTCTGATGTGTGTGCTGTCCAGCTCTCCTGGTTTGACAGCACTGTCAGCATTTGGGGGAGTTTAGGCGTTTCTCTTTTTGTTGTTATTTTGGGGTGTAGGGGGTGGTGGTGATTCATGGGCTCTTTCTGGCTCTTTCCTTGAAAGGCCAAGATGACAGAAGGTGTGGGAGTGAAGCTGAGCTTCATGTGGGCTTTCCAGTCCTGGATTAATCTGTTCTTAGGATGCTGGTAGCACTAAGTCACTCCAGAAACAGTAGAGGAGCAGCAGTAGGACGACACTGCTGCCCGAGGAGGATGGCTCCTCTCCGTGCATCCAATTCCGTGTCTCCAGCAGCAGACACTACTGCGTGCCAAGTCAGCAGCAGAGGGAACAGGGCATGCACAGCAATCTGTTTCCTGTTCACATCTCTCTGTATTCTGGCACTCACCAAACCAAAGGTTTTCCCGAGCAGAGGGTTGATCAGGACTGTTGGTTGTGGGAGTCCTTTATATGCCTTTCCCCCAAATCTGACTCTCAGCTTCGCTTTCGGAGTTGATGCTCCGTCCTCTGCAGCATCTTGCAGCAGGGAGTTGCACTAGGTGCTTAGGTCCTGCGTGGTAGGAGCCTCCCTTTGATTTGTTTCAAATCCATTGCTGGATAACTTCCTTGGATGTCTTGAGGGTGTTTTGTCCTCGGAAAATGTGAGTAGTTGTTTCTTACTCACCTCCTCCGAATTGCCTGTGACTTTATTGAACAGTGTCAAATTTCCTCCCCTTTCCTCTGTAGCCATCTCAGTCCTCCTGGAATAGACCCGTTCTGTTCTTCTGGTTGTTCTTCTCTCCTTTCATTATTTCCTACATCCCTATAAGCTTCCTTCACAAATCCCTAGGCATTCAAACATATTCAGCTTCTCATCTGTGCTGTCCCACACTAGCTAGACTTTCCCTGTTATTCTTTTCCAAACTCAGAAACCTTCCACTTCCCTTTAGGGGACCTTGCTGCCCTTCTGTCTCCTGCTAGGACAAGCCCGGAAAGTTCCCTAGTGATATAAGTAATTTTTTCTTCTATTCTTCTCTAATTGTTTTCTTCTGTTTCACAGGTGACAGAAATCTCTGTGGCAGGGAAACTCTTTGCTAATAAAGCTTTTTTTGTGTGTGTGTGTGTGTGTGTGTGTGTGTGTATATATATATATATTTTTTTTTTTTTTTGCAAAGTCAATGACAAACACAGCACAAACTCCTCTCTTGCAGCAGGGGCCATGGGGGATACCTTGTCTGTGACTGTCTTTCTCTCTCAGAATACCCAGTGTCCTTATTAAAGCCGACAGCCCGGCAATGTCTTTGGGATTGATCAGGGCTGCGTGTTTCAGGATGCCAATGCAGGATGCAGATCCAGCATCCCCAGGGTCCCTGATGTCATCTCCGTGGCAACATGCAGCGCGTGGTACCCACGTGCAGGACCAAGCCAAAGAGCAAAATGTTGGCATGATGCTCTACGTTATCCCGGGGAAAACAGAGAGCAGGAGGAAAAAGATGGTTGAGGGAGGAGGGAACTGAGAGGATTTATCGCATCTTCACACGGCTTCAGCGTAAGCAGCGACTGTGGCAGCGCCAGGACTGAGCCTCTGAACCGCGGCTGGAAACAAAGGGTGGGAGGAAGAGGAACTGGTGCCTTGATAAAGGCGAGCTTGAAGAGGTGACAGGTCGAGGGATTTGGGCTCCAAGAACTTTCTCAAACCGTAAATTTTCAATAGCGGCGCTGAAGCCAGGAAACCTAAACCAGCTCCCAGAGATATATTATTTCGGGAGCAGACAAGGTCAGTTCTCAGCCTCCTCCCGAAGTTCCCACCTTGTCCTCGTTATGGCTGCGGTCTGCGCTGGCGTACTTGGAGCACGCGCCTGTGCCCGCAGGCTCCCGGACGCCTGGGCCCCTCGGGGGTCACGGTGCAGGGGATGCTCTGTTGGTGCAGCCCCGTTCCTGCACAGTGGTCGGTGCAGGGCAGGTCTAGACTGTCCCTTTGGAGCAGACCTTGCACCAGGGCTTCTCTGCTCCCCTTCCAGCTGCAGGAGCTTTGGGAATGGAGAGCAGTGATTGCTGCACTGGCTCCTTCCTTGAGGCACCCCTGGCCCTTCACTAGGGTGGGCAGGATGTTCCTCCTTTGCTTAACCCCAGCAGCAGGAAAAGCCTCTTGTTGGCTGCAGCATTTGCTCAGGCCAATGGCATCACCCCAGCTGTGCTTGGAGTAAGGGAATGGTGCCCTTGGAAAGGGACTGTCCCCAGTATCTGTATGGAGGAGGCTGCTGCGTTTGCCCTGGGTCAAGAGAAGCCTTTCCACCTTGCTGGAGCTGTTTGAAGTGGGATGTGTTAGTGGCAAGAAATGCTTTGCAGGCTGAGGGGATGTGAGCAGGGATGCACCGGGGCCCTGCTGCAGCAAGGCCATTGCTCACCCTGTCTCGGGGTCTCCCTTTTGACCTGGGAGACCATTAGCCCTGGGGGCCGCTGTGCCAAAGCAGCATCTCCCCGTTACCAGCTGAGGAGCAGCAGCAGCGCAGGGCACCCTGTCCAGGCACGAGGCAGTGGAGCCACTGCCTGATCACTCGATGCCATCCCGTCACTTGGGAGCGTGGCACTGGGGACCCACTTGCTGTGACGTTGCCAGAATCCGTCTGCTTCCTTGGCTGCAGCAACCTGCCCCATTCCAGCAGCTCCCGGGAGGCACCATGCAGGTCACCATGGGCTGTTTGCAGCTGAGCTTGCAGTAAACGAGCATATTGCAGTGAAACCCCTGTGGCAGAAGTTCCCTCTTCATTTCTGCTGCCCTGGGCTCTGTGTCCCTCCTGCATCTGCCTTGTGTGGCTTCTCGGCAGCAAGTTCCCTGGCAGGAGTGTTTGCGGAAACAGCTCATTTAAAATGTAATCTGGCCCGAGCACTAGTTATTGAAATTATTTGATGAATAATTTAGGATAACAATTAAAGTCAAAAAAAAGTCATAAATAGCTCATGAGCAATTCATGAACCGGAAGAGAGGCTAAAGTTTGCCTGATAAGTGACTTGCAACCAATTAGTCTCGCAGCCGTAGCGCAGAGCAGTGCAGCGGGGCCGGCTGCAGAGGAGCCCGCGAGCAGGCAGGGCTGGACTGTCCCCTGGGCTGTCCTGGAGCTCCGTGCACGTTTGCCAGATAAGCCTTGGCCTGGCAGGCGGCTCCAGGATGAGGCCGAGGAGGTTGGACAAGGAGAACCTTGCTGTGAGCGTCTTGCAGAGGGGGAGACACAAGACCAGCCCTGGTGGCTCCTGCTCAAGCTCTTTGGCCTCTGAAGGTCATGCTCCTGAACCTGGAGAACTCCCACGGCCATGAGGGCTTTCCTGACAGGGAGGTCTCATCCCTCTCCATCCACACAGGAGCATTGGAGGCTGCGTCTGCCCTTCACACCTCAACTGTCCCTGCCTCATCCCCTCCTTGCCATAAGGCTAGAGGCAAACGGAAGAGTCTCCTCCAGCCACAATAGTGCTATTAGAGCAGCAAGGAGCACTGAAGCTCCCGGCTCTGCCTCCTCTTCCTCCCTCTCTCTGCCAGGGGCACAGCTGGGTCCGTGTCCTTGTCCCACCTTCCCGCACCATGGCGGGGTGACCAGCTGAGCACAGGGTGTCCTGCTCCGAGGGACACAGCCCATCCACGCACATGGGTTTGCAACGGGCTCCACTCCTGGCGCAGAGTCCCAAAGTGCCACCAGGATCCAGCAATGCTGAGGAGACACCAGCGAGGTGGCACCACCCTGCGTGCTCCGCGCTGCCATCACGGCCTCGGGAGCCCCCGGCAGCGAGGAGCAGCCACAATAGCAGAATTAGGTTTTATTTGAACTGAAACAAACTATTTCCTGGCTGCTGCAATGACCCATTCTCTGTCTGTTACCCCCGCAAACGCGTGTTCTTTTCAGCTCTGACAAACTGCTTTGCTCAAAATGAAACAAAATGTTTCAATTCCCATTTGGGCCATTTTTACCAAAGAAATGTGGGATGGCCGAGCAAGCGATCTGATTAAAAGGGCTGACGCTCTCGCTCGGATCTTTTCCAGGGATTTGCACCCCCCACGTGGGTGCTTTTCCCTCAGCTGCCCATGGGGCTGGGCTGGGAGCGGGTCCGGAGCAGCCCTGGGCGCTCTGGCAGAGCTGCACGAGGCGGCGCTTCCTGGGGAGGCCGGGCACGGATCCCACCACAGGGCACCTCGGGAGCTGCTGGGAATGGTTGGAGCAAATTCTCTGGGATTTCTGCTGCTTCCCCAGTCTCTTCATGGGTGTCTGGGGGATCCCAATTGGCTGCAGATCTTCCCAAGACCCAGGCTGTGGGGTCCGTCTTAGTGGAGAGAGACGCTGGGCAGCCTCCGCACCTCCTTCCTAGGCTTGCTCCAACCTCGGGATTTTGGTAGCTCTTCGGATCGTGGCGCCTGTGCTTGGGAGCTGCGAGGAGGAGCCAGGAATTGCAGGAAGAAGGGTGGATGTGGAAGGGGGAACTGTGCTGCCGTGCCTCAGCTTACCCAGCTCTGCTCTGAGGGTAATGATGGACCCGTAGTAGTAGTAGTAAACGGGGTTCATGTTCGGCTGAGATGGTCCTACTGCATCGGGAATGCTTTGGGAACTAGATCAGTAGCTGGTATTTTAGCAGAACATTTCCAGAACTATCTAAGTTGGAAGAAGAAGACCTGGGTTCGCTTTCCGTGACTCTCTGTGCAAGGCGAGCAGAAAGCCTCAAGGAGCCTTTGGTTTTCTAAGCTTTCAAGATTTCATTTTTTTTTTTTTCCCTCCTGACTTGGGATTAAAGAAAAACCCAAAACCCAAAGAAAACAAAGAAAAGGCGAAATGTCAGAATTTCCCAGCGGAGAGAACGTCCCGTTCCCGTCAGCTCTCCGCGCCTGCAAGACACGGCATGCGCGGAAGGCGCCGAGCGGCGGCAGGCTCAGAGGGGAGCTCCTCGCCAAGGGGACAGATTGCTTTCTCCGGGTCGTTTCCCCCATTTATGGCACCACATATTGCACGGCGGAGGGATTTCGGAGCTCAGATGGTGGCAATGAGGAGAAGTGGCCCCAACCTGTCCTCTTTGCACACGCGTTTCCAGAAAGGGACGCGGAGCCGGGGTGACGCATGGGGCTGGCATTGCTCCGCCGGCAGGGACAGCAGCCCGACCAGCAGCCGACACATTCGCAGGCGCTTCCCGTGTGAGGGTTTATGGAGATTTATGTTAAAATATTCCTGCATCTTCTCTGCACATTTATTTTTATTGATTTGCAAATGCAAAGCTTTGTTCGGCACGCAGTCTCCAAGCTTGATGGTTTGTCAGGAACTTCAGACTGAGCCTTTTAATGTCCACCTTGTCCCTTGCCCAGCACCCCTCAACCCTCCCAGCCCATCTTCTAGCCTTGCATCCCTGCCCCACATCCCGGCTCCTCCGCGGCCTCTCCGTGGCCGCAGATTTTGGTTCCTCTTGGCTCTCACAGTGGCTTGATTCGAGCAAGAGGAAGAGCAGGAAGGGGAGCGAGAGCAAAGTAGGACCCCCCCCTCCTTCCCTTCTCTTGCTGGCTCCTCAAGCACATTCCTGCCTGTCTCTTTAAATGGATGTATTTAAAGCAAATGCAGAAATTGCCATTCAAAGCAAGGCTTGTAATAAAGGCAACGTCTCCGTTTCCAATATATATTTATATGTGTTTTGGGTTTGGTCTGGGGGGACTTGGGGAAAATAACAGGAAATGCCAAGTGTTGACACGTCCACAATAGAAAATCACTCCGTCCTTCCCGCGTGAAGTGCCTGGGATTTTCCAACGTGACATTTAGCTGCAGGGAAGCTGCGATGGCACCGTCTGGGCTGTAAAGCGGTGACTTAAGAGGAACAGTTTAAAGAGAGAAATGTGATTTAAAGAGTGGGGTCGCAGCGCTGGATCTCCCAGCCCCTCAACCAGGCAGCAGGGTTGGAAATTTAAACCAAAAGGATTTATATCCTGGATGAGGAATTCCCACCTCTTCTTTTGCCTGGTTGTTACAGTGAATCTTTCCAACGTCAGGCTATTGCAGTGGCTGGAGCCTGTGGGATATTTGCAGCCTTTGGAAACCAGGGGACAAGCAGCATCCCTGGAGCAGCACGGAGAAGGGAGCAGCAAGAGGGGAGATTCCTGAGCTCCTGCGAGGTCCCACAGCTTCCAGGACTTTTTCTGGCTATCCCTGGTCCTCTCCTGGTCCTTGCCGGTCCTCTCGTGGGAGCAGAGTCTCCTTGGCAGGATAAGCTTGGCATCCCCAGAGCACTCCATCCACCGAAGAGGTCCCTCAAGCCCTGATTGGACAGACATCCGAGTGGAGACAGACGTCTCCTCCTTGGGACATGGGCCAGCCCAGCCCTCACCATGCCTGGATCCTGGTGCCAATGCTCTCGGCAGCTCTCCTGCAAGGACACGATACTCAGAGAGCATCAGCAAACGGGGCAGGAGCTCCTTGCGACAACCAGCACAACAGGATACCGAGGAGCTGGGTCATTTTATGACCATTAATAACATTTACAGCTACCGAACATAACCCAGGTCTACAGGGACAGCAAGACGTGATGCTGCAGGGCTAGGGCTGCCTGGGGGAGGTTGATTTTTAGGGAACAGCATTTCGCTCCCTGTGCTGTAGCACTGGCCAGCTGTGGCCTGGCTTCTTCCTCCGCAAGAGATGCTCCATAGAGGAACCAGGGGACACTCATGGGGCTGCACACAGCAGTGGTCTGCTCTGCTATGCAAGCAGAGTGGCTATTACACCTTAAGTTCTCCTCCTGACATGTTAAAGGCAGTGAAGGGAGGCACAGCAGAGGTTTCCAGCCCGCCTCTCTCTCCCTGTGCAATTAAAGACGTGTTCCCTTTGCTAGTTCACTCAGATCCTTCTATCCGTCCGTCAATATACATTATATACACACACACACGCTGTTCATCACACCAGACTCCAAGTGACCTGGAGTAGCATAGTGCAAACACTGTAGATCTTATATAAACAAAGGTTATATATATTTTCCTCATTTATTCCTCTCCAACAGAAAAGTGGCCTCTTTTGCAAGAAAAAATAAACCAACACAATGGCAAGCTCAAGTTCAGCGAGTGTTTCCTCACAGATTTTAACCATGTTAAGTTAGGTGGTTGTAAACAGACTGACAGCGTGCCTCCTAACCTTTGAAATGCCTCGCAGCCCGTTTCCTGTCTCAAATTCACACCATAGGATTTCCACCAAGGCCTTAAATTAATGCCCGGCTGGGGTGCGTAATTACCCGCTCCCTAATGGTCCAAAACATCCTGAAGGGCTGAAGTTTCCCTTTTGATTTGTGGCTCCAAGTCGGAGTCGTAATTACCAAATTGATTTTAAATGCAGGCTCTGCTGACAGGCTATTGGCAAACAGCATCTCTGAGTCTTCAGCCATTCATAAAAAAAATAAGAGGAAGCCCTTGATGAATATACCTTGATGTGCAGCTGCTGTTTATTTAATACAATTTATGGGCGATGGTATTAAGTTTTATCAGGGAGCTGCAGCTTTGGAAACGCAGCTTTGGCAGGAGTGGTTGAGCTGAAAAGTCAGGTCATAGCTGGGAGCTGCTGGAATCGCTTTTTCACATGGTGACCTCTCCTCTCCTCTCCTCTCCTCTCCTCTCCTCGGACCTTATTTGATGGCAATAAGAGAATGCCCAAGGTTCTTGGGCAGCCCCATCCTAAGCAGCTTGAGGATCAGCTTCTTTGGAAGCCAATAATTTCAGAGGCAGCACATTTTCTGGGCGCTGATGCAATGCTGGCAGGTGTTCTAAACATCACTCACCGTCCCGTCAGGCCAGGTGCAGACCTAGGGATCTGCTGCACCTCTGTGCTTGGCACGCTGCTTCCCACCCGGAGTGCCCGGCCACATCCATTTGTCCATCCATCCACCCATCCTCCCATCCACCCATCCATCCTCTCATCCACCCATTCAGACATTTGCGCCTTTCCTGCACGAAGTGCTCTATCCTGAGCTCTTTCTTCCCGGGTCAGGAAGCGGCCTGTGCAGATGGGCACAGGTCTAGCTGGAGGCCCTGCAAGGCCTCTCCCTGCAGCATTTGGGGCATGCAGTGCTCTCCCCTCCTTCCTCATAGCAGGGCTGCACCATCCTGCCGCAAACCCGCTGAGCCCCGTGCTGGATACGAGCTCCCCAGCACTGAGGACCAGGTCTCCAGCATCTCCGACCCCGAGCGGATGCTGGGGCAGGGCCGAACCAGAAGCCTTTGCTCCTTCTCTCAGCCCTGCTGCTCAAGGAAATGATGTTTCCTGGGAACTGGACACCTTCCCACAGTGGCTCCATTTTTTATTTCAGGGAATCTCGTACTGCTCATCCCTCTGCAGAAGGGCTGACAGAGTTTATCTTGCCTTCCTGCCTTCCCCCAGCACTGGAAGCTGCTGATTAGAGCAGAAAGTATGAAGGGTCTTAAAAATGAAGGTGCAGCACAGCTGCCAGCTCCTGCCTCCGCACTGGAGCTGGGAGGATGGACGGTGCTGGTGGCATCCGTGGGTCTGAGCTGCTGAGTGTCTTGGGGGGATGCAGGGGCAGCACTCAGGCCAGAAAGGAGGGTGAAATTAAGCAGAGAATGAGGAACTGAATGACCCTTGTGTGTAAGAGCGAGGGGTTAATGGGACTCCCTGGGAGCAGAGGCCAAGGAACAGCAAGGAGGACAGATGCATCCTTTGGAGAAGGGGATGTCACAGATGTGTGATATCACATCTGGATGAGATGATCTCAGGGGCTGGGAATCCAAACGTGGCTCAGGGAGGCGTTTGGCTTAAACACCAAGAGGAAGAGACAGTGCAAGGGAGACCTGGGCAAAGCAAGGGCCAAGGTGGCACCCAGGTCCTCATGGGGATCTGAAGTCTGGGTCCTGGATTGGTTTTTAGGTGCATGCCCTGGGGTCTTTGTCCAGGAGCAGCACTAGGATGGGCTTGTGTGTTTTGGGAGAGTAGCTTTGGGAACTCACCTCTCTTGGGACCTGCTCCAGGAGCTGCTGCTCTGCGGTGCTATGAGCAGGGTCTGGGGGAGAGTGGGACGAGGACAGATGGGGTCTAGTGGGCCACAGGGGACAGCGCAGAAGACAGAGGAGTTTCCAGACAAGTGGGTGTCTCTGGGGTCAGAAGGGCCCGGGGAAATGTGGGGGAGAGTAAGGCTGATAGGGAAGCAAATAGTTTGGCTGCCTTCACAGCAAAGTACCTGGTCTGTTTTGTTTCCTAGATTAGTGATGAAGGATAAGGATTTAGGAGAAAGGGAGGGAGAGCTGCAGTTAATCCACTGATTAACCTGAGGACAGATAGAAAGACGCTAAATCAAAGGAGAAGGGCAAAAGGGAGAGGAGCCGGTATCACCTACGCAAACACCAGCTGGAGCTCGGAGATGGCCCAGCTCGAGCCAGCTTCTCAGTGAGGGGGCCAAGACGTGCAAGGGAACCAAACACCGAGATGAGGAACAGCACGTAAAGCCCAAGGAAAGGGAACAACGGGAGGCAGCGGACACAGAAAGGGGACGAGGGTGAGGATGATGTGAATGTTACTTGTGTTGCAGCTGCTGCAGCCCATGGCTGGAGGGGCTTCCTCCCTTCCCTTGCCTGCAGTGGGTACAGGGACGGTGGCCATGGTCCGGACCCCCATGACTGCCCTTAAAAGTTAAGCTCCATTATTAACACAAATCCACAGAAGAAAGGAAGGGTGGACGAGAAGAAAAATTGTTACCATGGCATGTGGCAAGCACGACGACGGGGTGAGCATCCTTGGGGCAAGCTGTCAAAGCTGCTGGCTGTGGAGCTGGTGAGACAGGTCTGCCAGCAGCGCCCCAACGCCAGGGATGTCCATGCAGAACCTGGCTCAGATATTGAGGCTTATGTCATTAGAAATGTGCCTGTTCACGTTAGATATTAGGAAAAATTTCGACATGGAAAGAGCAATCAAGCATTGGAACAGGCTGCCCAGGGAAGAGATGGAGTCACCATCCCTAATAGTGTCCAGGAAACGTGTAGATGAGGCGCTTAGGGACATGGTTTAACAGGCACAGTGCTGGAGGGCTTACAGTTGGACTCGATGTTTTCCAACCATAATGATTCCATGACTCTATGAAGGGAAAAGGAACATGCGAAGAAACACACCCGAAATCAAGTCCTTTCTGTGGATAACATTGCTCCCCTCCCATCACGTGAAGTTTAACCGCGAGGGCGCTGCTGTCCAGCGCGGGGACACGCACGGCTGAGGTGGGTGTCCAAGGCCGAGGTGGCCGGAGCCGCGTGCGGGGCTGCCCATGGGCGCTCCATGCCCCGCGTCCGCGGCGCAATGCGTGTGCACACACGTGTTCCTGCCTCGGCTGCTGTCCTGCAGTGCATTTACCACTATTGTGCTATTTATACTCGAACGGAGTGTGTGATGCTTTGCATTAGTCCAGCCAAATTACGACTTCAAAGTTCTCAAATTCAGTGGGGGCTCCTCGACGCTCCCCGACAGAGGGGCCGTCCCAGGTCTGAAAGGTTTCTTATTTATTTTTTTCAATATGAAGTTAGGGAACCGCTTTCCATCTGGAACCATGTGGAATTTTTGCATTCGAGATATTTAACCTGACTTTAATTTGAGGCGAAACGTCTGATATTTCTGATAGTAATAACATGCCCCGGCAGCGGAGGGGGCGGGGAGGAGGAACACCAAAGCTCGCACTGTTCGCCCCGCAGAAGCATTCCAGCCGGTCCCTGTTAAGCGATTCCTGGCATGCGAGCGCGCGGCAGACGGTAATGGAGAGCCTAATCAGATCTGGGGAGCGGGGGAGCTGCAGCGGTGGCAGAGTAAGTGGGTGTCCGGGAGAAACCCAATCGCTCCGCACTCCTTCCGCCCTGGCCCCCATCCATCCCCCGGACGCGGGTGCCCACGGCCACCGGGACCATTGGGAATGCCGGGAGCAGCGACATTGGCATCCTCCCGCTCCTTGTGCCACGTGCCCGGCGGGGTCTGACACTGCGTGACACTCCTTTTTGTTATTATTTTTTTCTTGAAATGCCACTGAAGTGACTCTCAAATCCATTATTGAAATTAGGAGAAAATGAGGCATTTGCCACTTATATCTCATTGGGTTCACTGAAAGGAGTCTGCGCCTGAGCTGTGCCCGTGATTTACTTCAGTGCTCTTTTAAAAATATTGGTAGTGCAACAGCTGGGAGAGACGCAGATCGGAGCCATTGCTAAAGTCCGAGCAATTCTTCCTTGGAAGGGTGGAATTTCTCAAAGTAACCAAAAAAAAAAAAAAAAAAAAAGGAAGGCAGAAAGGGAGAAAGAGCAAGAGAGACCGAAAAGAGCAAGTGAGGGCTGTGTTGGAGCCAAGTCAGTAGCCAAAAGTCCTGGCCGATGGAGAGCCATTGGATCCCACATCCCTGGGGCTGTCCATGGCTGAGCAGCAGCGCATGCCAGGGCAGAAGGACCCTCCATCTCTGGCTAGCAAGGGTTAAACAACAGTAGTTGAGAAAATAATTGCAAAATCTAAAATTAAACCTACCCTGCAATGTGGCCCCCTTTTCTTTCTTTCTTTTTTTTTTAAAAAACTTCTGTAATGTCTTTTAAGAAAATGTTACTTAAAGGAACATTATGTTATTGCAAATCAGATTTCCTGACTCTGATGCAGACATTGTGAACAACTCAGAAACTTCAGTGCTGATGCTGAGATAAGGACCAACCTTTAACCCACTGCTCTGGAGCGGGGCTTGAATGTCACATGTATGAAGGAAATCCTCCCTCCTGCCCCAGAGGACGCAGCCTGCCGGGGGATGAGGGCAGAGGTTTTCCCATCCCGCCGCATGGGACGCAGATGGAGATGGGCCAGAACGCAGCCTCCAGAGCGGGGACATTGCAGGGGACCGGGACACGGCAAGGTGGGTGCCAGGGGGACATGTCCCTTAGCCGAGCACCCGCATAGCCGGAGTGGCGGCGGAGCAGATGCATCTGCAGCCCATGGAGCAGGAGCTGGAGCTGTGCCCTAGCCCGGCCTCGAAGCACTAGCGACATTGCAATAATCTGCATCAGATTTCAGCTGTGCAAGAAATGCCCTGGTTTATTGAGGCCAGGCTGTGGCCAGTCCCCGCTGGAGTCACCAGCAGGCTGGAGTAGGATGAGAGACTTGAGGAGCTCTTGTTGGCCAGCAAGCAGGCCCAGAAAAGCAGGCAGAAAAGCTTCCTCAGCAGCCTGGGGACATGGAGATGCCACCAGTCCTCAACAGCCTGAGCAGCTAAAAGTGGCCGAGAGAGTGGGGCAGAAACAGCCCTGGCTCGGAGGGTCTGGGGTAGGACGGTAGTGCTGGAGCCAGAGGGATGCAAGAAAAAAAAAAAAAGAAGAAGAAGAAGAAAAAGAAAAAAGTGCATTTCCAGGGCTCCTGCCATGGGAGGATTAGAGTAAAACCCGCAGATTTCTCAATATTTTCCTGACCCAAAGTGCTGAGTTTGTTTTGCCTTGATTTATGGGATCCTGTTACTCGCTCTTTGTGAATAGCGAGACAATCACTGGGGATTTATTAAAACATTCACAAGTCCCAAAACTCTGTCAGATTTGTGCATGAGTAATAATTTGCCGGAGAGCTCGGGCGAGAGGGCGAGCTCGCGGCGCTCCTGCCTCCCCATCCCGGCTCCGCAGCCCGGGGACTCCGGGGGACTCTGAGGAGCCGAGCAAGCTGGAGCCGGCACTTTGTGAACAACCCGGAGCCGAGCTCTTCCCTTCCCGGCTTTGGGACATGATGGCTCGCGGGTCCCCGGCAGGAAAGTCCCATGCAGAGAAGGAAGCGCCTGTTGCTCGCCAAGGGTGCCGGGCTCCGCGAGCCGAGCATGTTTCTAGCTGCTGCCCTGCTCCATGGCTTATTTTCCACTGCCTTAAGCTCCAAATAAGCACCGAACAGACCTATATTAAAATAACACTAAGAAACAAGCCAGCCCATGAGGGGAAGGAAATTCCTTTTTTTTTTTTTTTTTTTTAATTCAGATTGCACTTTTTTTCTGGTCAAAGTCCTGGCAAACGAACAGCTGAAATCAGTTCCCAATTAGGCTCTTCTGGCCTCTCTGCACTATGAGAAATGACCTGATTCCAGCCAGTTCCCCAAGCCCCTTGCAGAAAAGCCCTTGCAAACGCCAAGCACGGGATGCAGATCTGAGCGCTGGAGCTCTCCTTGACCAGTGCTGGAGTAACAAGCCTGTCACAGCTTCGACATCTCCAGAAAAGGAATAACTCCCCCATACTCATCCCCATCCCTGGATTTTGCTGTTATTCCCCTCTAGCTCCTCAGTGCTGAACATGGCCACTTCCTGGCACTTTGGCACTCCGTGCCCGCCAATCCTGCAAGCATATCCCAGATTTCTGCTGGCAAAACATGCTGAAGGGAGGTTGCAAAATCACTAACTGCTCTCACCCAGGCTGCAGCAGAAGAGGCAGCAAAATGAAAGGGAGGCACCGAGCAAGGCTGTTGTGCCTAACAGGAATCCTGACCCCTGATCTCAGCTCCTCTCATTTATGTCCTCCCGACTCCAGCACTATTGTGGGCAGATGCCTTTGAATATGATTTATTTGTTTGTCTTGGCGTGCAAACAAGGAGTCCTGAGAGCAGAAGAGCCTATCGAGAGCCGTGTCCGACTTCTTCTTCATCGCCGTGCGCGCAGGTCCCGCGTTCTGCCGCGCGCTCCGGTGCACGAGCCAGCCCAGGGCAGCGCATGCGGCTCTCCATCGTCTTCAGACAACGCGATCTGCTGGCCCAGTGCCCACGGGCTTGGACTCTATTACTGCAACTGTCAGAGTAATGGGGCCGGATTCAGGAGAGGAGAGTGCGTCTGTCCAAACCCATCAATACACCCATCACAGGGGCTTCGAGGGCTGTGCTCTGGATTCCTCTCTTGGGAGCAGGGTTGTGCTCTCCGTGCAAGCAGGAGAGGAGTCCCTTGCTCCCCAGGGAGCTGCAGAGAAATCAGCCCTCGCTCATGGCAGGCTGAGCAAGGGCTGCTTCGATTTGGCCCAATGATGCTCTCAGAAACAACTCCAAGAACTTCTTGGTGCGGTTCCAGCAGTCTCTGCATTTCCCAGCGTTTTGCTGTTGGATTGACAGGGATGACTTAAAGCCAGAGCCAGCTATCTACCAGAATGAAATAGTTTTGCAAATTGTAAGGCCAAAGGGACTGTTAGATTACGCAGTCCAACTTTCTGTACAAGCGCAGGCCCATGCTCTGCCACATCTGCGCCTTAACGCTGGCTATCACCACCACGACTCCTTCTGCCGATAGCCTCTTTATCCCTCTAACCCTCTTCCGACCCCCCAGTTCTCTCTCTCAGTTGGATCCAAGACTCAGGAGAAATAAAGTCACCTCAGGCAAAACCCATTGACTTTTGATGCTCTCCAGTCTCATGTTCGAAGGGGCTCTGCTGTGAGTATCTTGCTTCCCCCCGCACACGGACTCACTGCAACATCAGCAGCGACTACTGTGCTGGCTTGGCGGGAGATGGCCCTGGGCTGCAGCTGGACATGAGGGGCTGATCACCGATGGGAGGCTTATGTCCATTTAAATTCTGGTCCCAAGACAAACTTGGGTGTTTTGGGAACCCATAATGACTGCTGGGATGCGGGAGAGCTCATCACCTCCCTACCCTGGTGAAACTCCCTTGGGAGTTAATTTAATTTCTCCAAGGTGAGATGGAGGGGGTTGGACAGCGGTAAACTGAAGAGCATCTCTCATCTGCCAAGCAGCCTATGTGGGACAGTCCCTCAGGAGGCATTTCCACCTGGAAAGCTGGTTTGTCAGGGGTCCAAAGCCGGCAAGCGGGCAGAATACGGTGCTGCTATTCCTGCCATGGTTGCAGCTCTGCAGGAAGTCCTTGGAGCACAACTCAGAGGTCACCACTAACTTCCCAACTTCGGGCTGAAGGGAAACAAAGGTCCCTGGAGGCTCTTTCCCAGTGGAGCCACCTTGCCAGTGCTGAAGACCTGCAGACAAGCTGGGGCACCATATCCACTGGTCCAAGCAGGTCCAGTGCATAGACACCACGTCCTATATAGAAGATAGGCATGTGGGTCACCGTCCCTTCCCAATCACCCTGTGGGTGCTCTCGTGCTCCACGGTTCCCTGGTGGCTGCCACCCCCAGGAGGGCTGCACCGAGCTCCTCCAGGTGCCCGAGCACCTTCTGCCCAGGGCAGCCCGCGAGGCCAAACGCACAGCCACCGGCTGGGCTTTCTGGAAGCTGTGTCACGTACACGGCCAATGTATATTTATTTCTCTTCCGCTCTCCATAGTGTTCCTCTCCGCTCAGGAACGTGACGTTGAATTTTCTGCCTGGAATATGCAGCTCTGTTTGAACAGGTTTTTCTATTCCCCCATCACTCACCATCTCCGCTGCACAAGATTTATTGACTTTTATTTATTTATTTTGACTCAGTCATTTTTCATTTGGGACAGAGCAATGTGCCGAGTGAAGACGGCCTGGGAAGGCCTCTGCGTGAGTCACCGCTCGAAGCCTTTGAGCAGCTTCGTTTCCTCTGGTTTAATCTCTGGCCTGCAGTAAACACATCGCACAAAGCTCTGCTTGTTCATGGACAACTCGGGCCAGTGCTTCACGGGGGCAGATCAGGGGTCCGGATGGGAGGAAGGAGAGCAGAGAATTCCTGCCTTAGCTCTTCAGCCTTCTCTGCCTCTCCACAGAGAATGCTGTGCTCTGCCAATCCTGGTCCTCTGCTCTATCCACAGGGATTTGATCCTGGGACGTGAGGGAGGTCTGGAAGCTGCACTCCCCAGCCATGCATGGAGGGGTTGCTCCGAGCGCGTATGGGAAGCACAAGTCTTGGCTCCCCGAGCTGCAGCAGCTCTGCTAGCCCGTTCCTGCAGCGCCTCGTCATGAATTTCCTTCCACGCTCGAGTGCCAGCAGCAGAGACGGCTGCTGGAAGGGGCTACTGAGCAGCTCCAGGAGCTGTGGGGCTTACTGGGTCCGGGAGACTCCTCGGCATTCCCATCAGGAAGGAGAGGCGGCTCAGGGCTTGGAGATGGGGACAGAGCTGAGCTGGGGGCTCCAGCCAGTGCAGGTGCCAGCACTGCCCCCACTTCTGTCCCTGCCAGCGCCTGCGGAGCCCGCGGCCACCGCTTTCCTCTGCCTTCTGTGGGAACAGCTGCCGGTGCTTCTCTTCTTCTCTTCCAGAATGGTTGGCTGCTGGCAAGGAATTCGCGCTGGAAGAGCCTGTTCCAGATGTGCACAGCTGCATGCATGCTACCGCGGCTCCTTCTGCAGTGCTGGGCTTGCTGCGTGCCAGGCTGAACGGGGACATAGGGAGCCTGTCCAAGGGGCAGAGTCCTCAGTGCCACCTCACTGCACATCGCGGGGCCATGGGGACAGGAGGTACCTTGCGGATGAGCTGCTGGGTCCTTCGTGCTCTGCTGGAGCCCAGCCCATCAGACTTCCCGTGTTGCCTTTGGCACAGGCACCTCCAGGCTCATTATGTCACTGCTGCGTCACCCGTGTTTGCCTAAGCTAAGATTTCCCCGACTCATTCTCACCCTGGTGCTTCTGGTTATGCCTCGAGTCTGTATGTGTAGCCGCTCGCCCACCTGCAGACATGGGCTGTCCTTGACTTCCCGCCCCTCCTGCCCCTGGCGCATTCCCAGCATTCGGGATTTGTGTTCGCCACACCACTGACCCTGCAGGAATCATTCTGGAATATACATTTCAGTTGCGATCTCCAAGCAAATATTCCTTTTAATTCCCAAACAGGCTGAGATTAAAGCAGGAAGGGGCACCCTCACTGGAGAGCAAGAGCATTCGAATGACGGGTCTCTTGCTGACAGCTCTTCCAAAACAGCTGTTCTGGAAATGTTTTGTAGGTACCGCGGAGGCCAGATGCTGCACAATGAGGAGTACTTGGGAGGTGCTGTGTTGTCTTAGGAAACGCAGCAGAAGTCTGCAGATCCCTCCAGGCCTTCGCTGTCTCACAGATCCTCCACCAAAGCCTCCAGAGCATCAGGCTTGCAGGCAGGCAGGACAGTTTCTCCAGCCAAATGCTGAAAGCCCATATGAAGTGCCTGCATCAGAAAGAGGAATAATGGTGATTTCTTTTTTTTTCTCCCCACTTTAAATTGCTCCCTGCCTGCAAAGAAGGGTCAAAGACTTTGCCTGTGTCCTCTGCTGAGACCTGCCCGAGCGAAGCCCCAAGACAGGAGGGTTCTTCCTTGTGGAAAATGGTCACAGGGCCGGATGCGAGTGGGGCCCTGGTGCCTTTTCTGATTCCCTGGTTTGCAGCGTGCAGGGCGAGGGCGGAGGAGCGAGTGACCACGGGAAGCCCAAACCGCTTCCTGTGGCTTTTCCTTCGCCCACAGCTTTTGATCTATTTTTAACGAGGGTTGTGGAAAGACGCAGAATTCGGTCACCGGCCATGTGCAGCTCTGGCAGCGGCGGCGCGGCGGGAGGCCGAGGGGAAGCAGCGTGGCCAGGTCCCCCCAGGAGCCGCTCCTGCCACCCCAAACCACTGAGCTGCCACCAAGCAGCACAGCAATGACCTCCTTTCCTTTCGAGCTGCTGTGTCCTGCGTCGGTGACGTGGAGAAGGGGACAAAACAGCAAATCGCCCTTCATTGTTTAAGGGCAATAGGGAGGGATGCGTTTGCTCTCCCGTTTCTGGTTGTTGTGTCCCCTGGGGCCCCCTCGCTCCAGTCCCTTTGACTGCGAGCAGAAAATGCTTCCCAGCCCACAGCTCGACTCAGGGATCCTGGGCAGGCTGTAAATCTCGGTGGCCGGCCGCCTGACGCACACCTGCCGGCTGTGCAGCGCAGCTGGGAGCGGGGAAACGGGCAGAGAAACACGGTGGGTTTCACCCCCCTGCCTCTTTTTAATAAAAATAGCATGATTTTCATTGAGATTTTCAAAAGAAACGGCATTATTGCAAACCAGGAGGTAGTAGCCACCATCCGCAATGGCTTTCCCACCTCTTCAAAACCCAGCAGCCAGGGCTGGCTCTCGTTTACCCCCATGAGCAGACACCTAAAAAGAAGTGAAATAAGAGGGGATTTGGGGTGATAGATGGAATTGGGGTTATGGGATCAGAGGGATCTCCTGGGCCCTTGTCCTGGGTCGGGAAGGAGACCGAGCCCACAGCATTGGAATCGATGTTTGGGCTAATGGGACCGCAGGGCTTTGGGCTTATGTTGGACTGAGAGATTGTCTCTGACCATCCTAAACAACTGGAAAGCCCAGATTGTTTCTTGAGGTTTTTTAATGGTGTTGAGATAAAACGACTCTAATGCAGCCATAGGAATAGGTTTCAAACAAAAGATTTGCATTTAATTGGCATCTTTCTGCCACAGGAAAGGAAAAGAAATCTGTGCTGAGTTGCAGATGCTAATAAAAGCCTCGTTTTGGGGAGTGATTCATTAACTTTACTAGGAGCGCGTTTAAAAAATAATTTAAGAAAGAAAAGAAAAAAGGACCAAGATTTCCTGTGCCTGCCTGTAATATTAAACCTACTTCAGCTACAAGGAGATGCCTGTGGATGTAATTGCATGTTTCCAAAGGCTGCATCCGCACAGGTGGCTCCGAAGGGCTCCGGAGCTGCCACGGGGGCACGATGGGCAGGCACCGGCTCCCTTCCCATCGCCAGGGTGCGAGAGGCAGAGCCATCCCTCTCCCCTCTCTTTCCCAGTTCAGAATAGAGCAAGGACACGGCCACGGCTCCATATGGTCAGTGCTCGCAGCACTTAAGCTGCTTAGTGGAGCCCCAGTTGCTTTCCCTGAAGCCCTGCAGGCCAGGCCAGCGTTTTGCTGAGCATTCCCTGCAAATAGCAATGAATGGGACATGGTTAAGCCATTCCATGGTGTTGTATCTCCATCTTGCCTAAAAGGCACAGGGTGTAAGTGCATGTGGGTGCCCAGCTCCCTGGCCCCCACACTTACCCAGCAGCTTCTGGAGGGGATGGACTAAACCGTGGAGCCGGGCAAGCTCCTTGTGATGGAGGAGGAGGAATTTTCCAACAAAGCGAGTTTTTTTCTTTTTCTTTTTTCTTTATCGGAAAATGCTGATGCAGGGAAATCAAAACCTTTTGTGGAAACATAGTGATTTCAATGAGAATTTAGTTAGTTAGGATTTCCTCAAGACCAGGATGGAATTTCTCATCAGAAGGAGGGTTGACAACGTTGAGGCTTCCTGGCCTCTCTGGAGGCTGCAGCCGTCCCCACCTGGGGCCCGGGACACCCCACGGCTGCAGCACCCCCAGGGGCTGGACCAGAGCCCCTCTGCCTGCATCTCCTTCCTTCTGCTCAAATGGGTGGTTGGACCAGGCTGAGTCACTGAGAGGGAAAAAAAGGAGCCCCCGACACCTTGAGAGCAAGAAAGTCAAACACAGCCACTGCGATGGACGGCTGGCGGGAGACTGAGTGGGTGTGATGCTCAGGGGCTTAATCTTATTGCATCCAAAAGATTAAAGGATCATTGCACGTGTCCATGTGCTCTCCCTCTTCCCTAGGGGCTTGGCAGGGCTCTGGAGCAACCTCATTCTGCACCTCCATCCTGGTGCCGTCTGCCTTCTCCTCCCTCGGGATTTTCCTAAGGGCTCCCAGTGTGGGGGCTCTGCAGATCCCACAAACTCAGGGCAGCTTTTCCCAGAGAAAGCAACAAGGTCTATCATCTGCAACAAAAGCTGCTTCATGCAAAATGCTGAGCATCTGTTCCACATCATGGGTGAGTAAGAACTTCTCAATAAGATAAAATAAATGTAATTGGGAATTGAGTTGTTTTGTTTTTTTTTAGCTGTAATGCACAGTGTTTTTCCTTTGCCCATGATCTCAGGAACGGCCGTGCCGCGTGGACTGGAATGTTTCCTCGGCTTCAGCCCGAGGCAGATACCAAACATGGGAAATTTCAGCCCAATTGATTCAAGTCTGGCAAAGCTCTGCACGAGTGAATGTGGAGCCTCCTAATGGGAAGTGTCAGGCAAACGTAATCATAAGTGGTGGTACCACAGCAAAGACTGCGCTCTAAACCCTGGAAAGTTGGCATGCAGTACCGCGTACTCATTCCCTCCTTCCTATTTAGATGTTATACAATTTGTGTTTGCTCATTGCATTCTTCCACTCCCTCTATTTTGTCTTTATTTCTTTTTTTTTTCTTCTCTCTTTCTTTCTGGCTTTCTGGCTCTTGCAACTCCTTGGCCAGAGCGAATCAGACCAAGATTTAGATGACAGATTGGCTTGGAGCATCTGCTGGGAACTGATAAGACAGGAGCCTGATAAGCCCGACGTGCTGCCCGGCTCAGCACTGGGAAGACGTTTTTATCCGTGGGCTGTGGACTCTGCCCTCCGGGTTCCCAAGTCCATGTACCAGGCTCCAGCCAAACACCCCAGATTGGAAAATCTGGTCGAGGGCTTGGGAACCTTGGGCCGCCTCTGCCTTTGAGTGTGGGGTTTTCTTTCCAGGCTGTTGACTATTTCACAAGGTTAAACACATATTTAAAACCAAACCACAATCCCAACCAGTCATTCTGCCTTGAATAAGTGTCTGCAGCTTTTTGGAATAGATAACAATGTTGTCTTTGTTCCCGTCTCACTTCCCTCCCTCCCCACCTCGTTCTTCCTCTTCCATCTCTCCTAGCACGTAAACCATGATCGCAGACACCAGGGACGTGGAGCCGGGCGTGCGGGTAGGCGCAGGGGAAGCATATACCGGGTTAAGAACAAAGCGGAAAGGAGAGTCTTCTGCTGCGTGCAAGATGCTATCGCATCGCCCCAGCCTGTACCGGAGGCTCGACACGAGCTGGTGCGATCTCTGCATATGAAAGCTAAGGACAGGCCACAAAACAGGACTTTTTTGCTCCCTCAGGCATCTCTCCTACCCTGGTGGTAAGGGGTGTGTTAGCACAGTGTTTGCCTACTTTTCATCTCCTCCTCTTTTCAACTGAAAGTTCATTTTGGTATAAAATAATGGCACTATGGTAGAGAAATTCCTTCTGGATTCTGTGGGCAAAACGCCCTCAGAATTCAGCCCTTGTCCATATAATAATTATTTCTTAGAAAGGCCACTGCATTGCTTGAACCCGGGCCAATGTTTTCCCTTGATGATAATTCTCCGTGCTGCCCTGCAGGAGACTTGGGCTCCATTGTCCTCAGTGCCTCCGGCTCCGAGTGGGAGGTAACTGTCTGCTTCCAACGGCAGCAGCATCCCAGGATCCGGGGAGAGGCCGACCAGCCACCGCCCCCAGAGACCCAGCTGTTGCGCAACAGGGATTTGAGCACATGAAACTAATGTAGATCTGGAAACCCCATATGAAAATAATGCAGATCTGGCCCATACAAGCCACCCAAAGAGCTGTGGCTCTTGTAAACTCCAAAGCAAGATCACATTCCTCTGCGGAAGCCATGTCCTACCCACCCTGACTAGACTTGTCAGGGCCTGGACAAGCTCTGATGCAGGGTGCACTGGTGTAGGGGTGTTGTTTTGGTTGTTACCAACAAGCGGAGATGAAGACATGAGATGGACAACACCTACACAAGTGTTTACAGCAACAACCATGCCAACATTCACTAAAACCTTCTCCTAGACGCACTTTTTCCTCATGGATAAAGGCCTTCTGTGCTGTTTTATAAATGCCTTCACACCTTTCAGGGTCTTTGGTGGCTCCAGATCTTTCCAGCTTGGACTTTAGGGACTCAGGATGGCCCTCTAGCCCTGCCACCTCCAAAATTAGGATGTCTGGCTCCAATAGAGCCATCTAAATAGTCCGTGTTTGAAGAGCACACAATGTTTGCACTAACATATATTACCAGATAAAATAGAAAATGGTCTGGAAAAGGGTGGGAGAGTAAAGAGAGCAGAGTAAAGAAATGCTTCATGTCACAATGAGAGCTTCCCCGGCATCGTAGAGCCACGATGGGAAGAGTCAGTCTTGAATACACCAAAGTGACACCTAACCCAGACCTGAACCACCCCAGTGTCGGGGTGGGGATGTCAAAAACTATGTCTTGGTTTACATCTAAATCTCCTTTTTTATTATTTTTAATAAAAAGTGGTCAGCCCTCCTTGGTCTGCAGGCCAACATTGTCATAAGGATTTATGGGAGGCAGGGAGAGAATGGAAGGGAATTTGAAAGGCTGGAACTGGAAGCACAAAGATGTGTTTTGGTCTATAGCCTTATCCAAAAGAAGGATCAAACCCTAACAGGGAAGTATCCTACCCAGAAGATCAGCTATCATCAAAGGAACGTTTTGCTAAGCCAAGAGCTGAGCTGCTGGTTTGAAATCAATCAATCAGTCGGTCTCCTGAACACGACGCCAATACTTCAGTGCATCTCGTTTAACACGATCTACGAAACACGTCCGCCCTTCCTGCGTCGGCCAGGCTCGCTCGCCAACCAGACGCTCTAAGCCCGCTGCCGTGATCTCCGTGCCGAGCTCTCAGCCTGCAGAGCGTGCTGGGCCGTGCCAATTCCTTCCCCTCGGAGCCCAGCTCCGGCAGTGCCGCCTTCGGCTGCTATCGGAGACCCGGATCCCTCCGGTGTCAGACCACAGGCTGAAAGGAAACGACTCTGGCCGAGGGCCTAGGAGACAGAGTGTTGACAGGGGAACATCGAGAGGGGCGTGGGGGACCTCAACACCCTCTGGCAGCGCGTTAACAAAACCGGGCCAGCACTTTTCAAACAAACAGTCCATCACGCGACCGTCACCCTGCCGCGGCAGCACCTCCCGCGGTCGGGAACGAGCGCGGCTATCCCGGAGCGGGGAGCAGCAAGGCCGAGGCGAGCACAGGCAGTGCCCCATGCACCAGCCCTGGGAGAAACGGAGCAGCTCCTGTGGCTGCGCGCTGCGCTCCAAGTGCACAATGGTCCAAGTATACAGTGCTCCAAGCATGCAGCGCTCAAGCATGCAGCGCTCCAAGTGCATGTTTCTCCTAGTGTGCAATGCTCCAAGCACACAATGCGCCAGGCGTGCAGCGCTCCAAGCATGTGGCTCTCCAAGTGCTCATCACTGCTGTCTCACATCATACAAAGGTCTTGATTGCAGCAGCCTCCCATAGGACCAGTCTTTAATCAAGGTCTGGGTTTCTCTCTGTGCCCTGCCTGTCCCTGGAGTGTGTGTGGTCCTGCCACAAGGCTTGCAGAGGTCTCCGGAGGAGCCTCTCACTGCTGGCCTGTGTCTTGGGCAGTACTTCCCATTGCAGGACTCCCGCAGCAGCATCTGGGCCCTGCACGAGGAGCCCTCTGGTCCTCCCAGCCCTTCAGCCCATATTTAGTTCTCTGCTCTTGGGAACAGCTCTGCTAGCTCCAGGGAGGCTCTTCATACTGTGCACTTAAAGAGAGGCAAATGCCCAGACGTCTTCCTAGATCGGGACTCCCTGGTGCTGACGCTAATTCCAGCTCCTGTGGTCCTGGTACTGGGAAAGGGAGACACAGCGCCCTGGGCCCAGGCAATGGGCAGGAGCTGGAAGAAGAGCAGCCACGTCAGCACTTGCTCCCCCAGCTCTGCCCAGAGTCCCAGAGGAGCAGGGAAAGAGGCCCCTGTCCCTGGGCGGTTCTGCAGGTTCCATCTCTACCAACTTGCCCCTCTTCCTGCTCCTCTGGCTGTTTTATCTTCCATTTATCTTTTCCATTTTTATCTGCTCTTCCACGTTTTATCTCCCATTTGGCTTTGGGGCTCAGTCTCAAAACACCTCCTCTGAAGAGCCCCCTTCTCCCACCGCCGCGATGCCTCCAGACAGCAGCATATTGCAGCTCCCTGCAGCCCGCGCCCGGGAGTGGATGCCGTGACAGATGCTGCAGACACTTGTCAAGCCGGCTGACAAATTCTTTACATAAACTTTACTCTGTCAAAAATAGACTTATTTTTTTAAAAAAATCATCATTTCATGAGAACTTGTCAATTTCAAGGAACTTTTGCTTGGAAAAATATCAGAATGAATCATGTTGGAGATGTTATCTTGATTCACACTTTCTCTTTTACATGACAGAAAAATAGTTAATCTAATTTTTGATATTTCATGTACTGGTTTGATTGGGACTCATTAGCATTCTTTGACATCACCAAACTCAAGGATTTGCCTATAGCTAAACCAAACGATTTTCTTTTATTAAAAAAACATTTCGGTTCATGCTGAAAGAGGTTTATTAGAATTTTTATTTCACAGGAAATTTTAGCTTTTAATGGAAACGGAAGGTAAACACAAATTCAGAAATACTGATATTTCCTGCAGAATGAAAATCACAGTTTCTGGTCAGGTCTAACATATCTATTTCCATATAGATCTGTTCCCATCCTACCAATCTGCAACACCGTAGGTAGAACTAACACAAAGACACATTAAAAAAGGTAGAAAACTGACTAAAATGACCTGAATTCCTGCAGCAAGCATAGGACACAAATAAATCAGTCTGCCCTATCTTTTAGATGCAGCAAGACCATCTGAATGGAATCATACTTCTTTAATTTCTCTTGTATATTCATATCAGGCCCAGCATTGGCAGGTCCCTTTGGAGTGCTCCGGATCAGGCTGTTTGCACCTATCACATATGCCAGATGGGGACCCCAGGGATCGCTTCGGAATCCTCGAGGTCTCTCTTTGCTCCTCCAGAGCAAGGCGGGTGCTGGGAACACTTGGGCCAGAGCCCAGGAGATGGGTCCGCAGGCCAAAATCTCCGGTTTGCAGTGGGGCGATGCTACCATCAGCTCTGAGATGCTCCTGGAGCGCCTGCTGCCTACACGTCCCCGCTGGTTAAAACGGAGGGTTTTTTCACCCATTGCTTAAGCGAAGCAGCAGACAAATGTTCTCACCACCTCATGCCCACCCCAGCAGCCCGGGGTGGTGCAGGGAAGGACAGGAGGATGTGGAGACGGAGCCCTTGGCTGCTTCCCCTGCAATTCTGTGTTCTGGAGAGACCCCAAGGATGAAATTTGCAGGGAGAAGAAGGAGCCGCTCCCCAGGAAGTAGCTGTTCCTGGGGTAGAGAAGGGCAGAACCCCGGTTGGGCAGGAGAGCAGAGGGCAGCGGGTGCCTGGCTGTGGGTGAAGTTATCCCGGGAACAGCTGGGGGGCTGGAGCTGGGGCCAGGAGCAGGGAAAAGCTCTGGGAGCATCACAGAGAAATCCACCTCCATGGGGCATAAAAATAAGCTTTGTTTTAAAAAGCAAACAAGCAAACACATGTTCAGCCCAGCTAAATGCAAACTCTCAAAGTTATTATTTATTATTTCTACTAAGGCAATGTTCAGGGCCTTTTTTTTTCCTTTTTAAGCTTGGAACGGTCCCCTGCACTCTGCCTTGCAGCGGTGCAGAGTGGGAGAGGGGCCTTTAGCTGAGATCAGACACAACAGATGAGAATAGCAAGAAAGAATGAAGGGTGGGAGACAAAGGAAACAACAGGGTGGCCGCGTGTTTGTGTGCGCCAGCTATGTACACACGGCGAGCCTCAAGAACGCCTGCGATTTAGCAGCTTTTAAACTCTTTTGCACATCCAGGTTTGAACGAGAAGGACATGGACAGAAACTGAAATATTTCATTTAACAGAAGGTTGCCGCTCCCTTTCCTTGTGCTTCCATCGAGATGCTCCCTGCGAGCAGAGCGTTTCTTCGGAGCCTCCTGCTTGCGTGCTAGCGCCGGAGCGCTGTGGAATCGGGAACTCGCACCACCTCCCGTTTAGCATTAGAGTGTGATTGCGGTTGGAAAAGCGATTCCGCAGGGGGAGAAGAATGCTCTCGTCTCGGGAACACCTCCCGGCTCCTTCGCCACGGCTGGGGCATGGGAATGTGCTCTGCTTGCTCTGGCACGCGGTGCCCCTCTGCCGCCTGCAGCCAGCCCTGTGCCATACCCCAGATCCAGCCATTCCCTCATTTTCCTTCCTGCACCTCTGCTTCCAGGGATTAATTAGTTAATTAATTAATCAATTAATTTTTCTGCTCTCTGGAACTGGTGTGGGAGCCTGAGCAGAGGGTGAGAGGGCACCCTGGGGTGCTACTCTTTCGCCCTTCTTCCTCTTGCACTAATCTGCTAATCTACATCGCCAAGCGCTGATTTTTTTCATGGATGTGAAAAACAAAAGTTCCTTGTGATTATTACCAGTTATTCACCCACCGCTTTGGGACTGATGAGCACAAAGCTCAGAGCAAGAACTATGTTTTTCTGCACTACAGGCAGCCTTCAGGCCTCGCTGCAGCCAGCAGGAGTTTTCCTCCCAGCATCGGAAGAGCTGGGCTCTCGCTGGGACGTTCTCAGACCAGTCTGGGCAGGAGACCCAGGGCACTTTGAAGGGGTCAGGCTCCACTCGAGATGGGTCCTTTTCTCTGTTGGCAGCAATCTGAGCTGCTGCCTCTCGCTTGCAGTTTTGCCTATATCTGTTTAGAGGAATAAAAAGGGGGAGACCGCAGGTGCAGTGGGTCATGTGAGAAAAGACTTGAGGGAAAGGAGCATGGCAGCAAGAGGGGAGCAGTGGGGTGGCAAGGATGGATGGTCCCGGAGACCATCAAGGTCTTGCCAGGCTCAAGTCCCGGAGACTTGAGCCTGGCAGGAGAAGCAGGAGGAAATCAGAAGTTCGGCATATGACCTGTGAGAGACCCACGTATCTGCTCAGGAGACTGAAACTTCCCCCACAGGAGTTGGAGACTTTGCGTTTTCCTTCTTATCAGTGACCCACTAGGCCATAAATGCACTTTTCGTAGGAGTAGTAGGAGCTATGAGCTACATCAGCCCTTTTCCAGGCAGGCAGCCTCCTGTCCTGGGCAGCGCCTTTCATTCAGACCTTCCTTTCGGTCTCTGCATCCAGTACACCTATAAGTCTCACTTAATAGCTCTGAGATATGACCTTGCCTGTCTGTCTGCAGCTAAAGCTTCCAGGTTGTTATCACTTCATGACTTAATTCTTGACACATCCTTTTCTCAAGACTTAACAAATGTGGAAGTAGCCTGCTAATATCCATCTCGAGGGCTGTTACCAAGATAACTTTGCTGGCCCCTCACTGGGCCTGCAGCCAGGCACAGCTTTCCTCCTGCTGCCCAGATCCACCTTTTCACTCCCATCAGGAAAAGGTGTTTGTCTTCATCCATCAGGCGCTCTCAGAGCCAGCTCCTTCCCTGCACTTGCCCCGTCAGCAGTGCAGGCTCAGCTATGCCTCTTCCAATGTGTGATACCAGCTCACGACTTAATATTTTCAAAAAATTTTGTCATGCTCCTCAGGTGGGGAAGGCTCTCAGACACCTTGTAATGCACCTTCTGACTCCCCATTAATAGGCTCTTCTGACACATTGGCCACCAAAAGTGGGTGTTGGCACATGGGACCACTGCCTGGCTGGCCAACCAATGCTCCCTCCTCCTTCCCCGTCTCAATATTCACCCATTACCTCCTGCCTTGTCCCTGGATTGGTGTATTCTGGAGCTATAAGCCAACTTCTGCTGTGGGCACCCGCAGGACAGTGGCATTCCAGGACAGCAGCGTCCTGGGGCATGGTGCAGGTTTGCAGATGCTCACGGAGAGCCCCACTGTCCCTTGCCTTCTTGGGCACTCCAGGATGCTCCTCATTAACCACAAGGAAGCCTCACTTAAACAGGTTGGAGAGAGCACAGGAAACCTGAGCAGAAGAGCCTGATGCACACACAGAGATATAAAGCTCATCTCACACAGGCCCGCACAAGCCCAGGTACATGCACTGCAGACTCACTTCATGTCCCTCAAGCTGGAAAAATCCTCATGCGAAGCAATGGGAAAGCTGTAGGAATTAATGCAACAACCCCAGGGGCGAGAGCCTCCTCTCGGGCTCAGCCCACGTGGAGCTGCCCCGCTGCTCACACAGGCTCTGCAGGGAGCCGGGCATGACTCAGTATGGATAACTGGTCTGGATGCAGCCTTTGGGGCATACCTGATGGATGGACTTCAACTTTCACAAGCAACATGAGAGCCAGGCTGGCTGCAATAAGAAAGGTGGTGACTTTCCTCCCTTACCTGGAACAGAAATGGAAATGAGGCTGTTTTCAAGATAGCGCAGTCAACTTTGTTCTCCTTTTCGCTACACCCTCTGCATCTGCACATTACATGGTGTATCCTGCATGCATTTCGGGCCCCTGCCTCACCAGAAACATTCCCAATGCTCTCCTCGTCTTGCTGCCTGCCCGGATCCTCACAAGGGTATTCGTTCAGATGTCTACGGAAGCTGCTCCCTAGGAGAAGGTCAGAGCATTTTCAGTGGAATTGCTTTCTCTCCAAAAATGTCGTAGAACCAGGTTGACCCCACGGGTCATTAGCTCTTCCACCTCGAGTAGGCTTAGAAGGGGCCACCAAACATCTATCCCACGGGCCAACACAGGCCAATGATAGCTTCCATCGCCCTGGAAGAAGCTAAACCCCTGTAGAAAAGACCAAAAGTAGGGATCAAAACCCAGGAAGATGTCAGAAAACCCTACAGATAACACGGTCTTCTGGGTCCCTGTTACACCTCCTGGGAGCACCAGGTGCCAGAGTGTCTTGCTCTGACTTTATCATTTTTTCAGCAAGATCATTTAAGGTCTTATAAGATGTTGGAGTTTATTAAATGATAAAGCTGAGTGAAACACTTTAACCTCATTGAAACAAAATATTTAGAGAAGGCTTTTCAGTGTTTATACTAGGAGTTTGGAATTTTTATTTCATTGGAAATGTGGACCTGCTAACACTGTTGTTCAAATATGGGATGAAAGAAAAGTCTGAAATAATGGTATTCTTGGCTGAACGGGAATTCTGTATTGCAGCCAGCTCTAATAGTCTTGTCTTATTTTCTTCTGAATAGAAGATAAATGAGAAATCTTTAAACTTCCCCAAAGAAAATTTCTAGTCTAAGTTTGCAGACCACAAGGTTGTAGAAAAGGAAGATTATTCAGTTGACCTCCAAAAACGTGCAGCGATTGAAGTGTGAGAAGCAACCGCGCCGGAGCACTGCGATTCACCTGTCACTGATCTGGGCGATGCTTCAGAGCTGAGCCAGACGCTAATGAGGCAAAGAGACCGACCCGAAGGCAGTTCCTTAAGAGCATGTGCGTGTGGATGTGAATGAACCCGAGAAAATAAACGAGGGCATGTAGCCATTAGTGCTGGCTGCAAAGTTCGTGCATTTCTCCTCCACCCCACACAAAAGCAAGACGCTTTGGGAGAAGTGTCCTAATGACAGTATTTTAATTTAGAAATGATGTCCACGGGAGCTGAAGCCTGATGATTCCAGCTGTCCAATGTGGAGGAGCGCTTGGTGGACACATGGATTCCTCCTTGCTGGCTGGATCTTGCTCAGATGGACCTGCTTTGGGCTCTGCCTGGAGAACCTGGGAAGGGAAAAACTCTCCTGAGCAAGACCACTGCCTTTGTGGAAGTTCTCCTGTTAGGTAGCATTATAACAGGCAGGTGAACAAGAATAGCTACTTTGGGGGATATTCCGTTGGCTTTAGCACATGTCCAGGGTTTTTGCTTTTGGTTTGTTTGTGCTCTAGAAGAATTTGTTCATTTACAAATTTCCCTTCCAGCCTCTCTTCTCCACTGGTTTCTAGGAATGGCCTGGACTTTCCCATTTCAATACTCTTACAGAAACAAGGTGGAAAGCGTCATTTCCAGCGCGGGAGGCTCTGTCATGGGGGTGCTTGTGGGGGGACTGGTGGGGACGGCAGCGAGGGCGGCGTGTCCTGCAGCTGCTCCTCCAGCCCAGATGTGACCCGACACGCTGGGTGTCGGGGACAGGATCATGACAGCTGAGAAACGCTCTCGGTAACAACCCCAGGGAATGGCGGGGAAAAACAACCCTTCGCTTCCCCTCGGCTGGGGCACAGCTGAGAGTGTTACAAGATGCTAGAAATGCATGTGAGGGGGGGAGGCAAAGCTGTGAGCTAAAGACAGAGAATATCTGTCTTATTCCCGGCATGGCAGTAAGATGGAAGAGCTTCTCTTCGCCCTCCAAGGAAAGAAATAACAACCCCAATGAGCTATGGCAAGTCCCTGTTCCTGCGAGTTCCCACCACGTGCACTTCTCCGGAGGCAGCAAAGGCCTGAGCTCAGCTCCTTGATTTCAATTGCTTTTGAATCAATACTTAAGTTCCCAGGTTAATGCAGTCAGGAGCTCAATTAAAGGGAGAACCAATTGTAATAAGGATAAATGCAGCTTTTGGAGGGATGAGCAGCAGATCTCTTTAGGAATGTGGCTTGCAAAGCAGCACCAGCAATCAAACCCCAGCCCTGGAGCCTGGGAAGCATCGGAGAGCAGGCGGGATCAATTCCCGGGGAAACCAGCCCTGCAAAGAGCCCACAAGAGCCCCCCTGCAAGGAGGGCCTGGGCTTTGCAGCAATGATGGGTACAGGGATGCACTTTAGGGTGGATGAATATAATCAAAGTAAGGAGGAATATTCCTGTTTCCTGACTAGAACAAAAAAAGTGAGCAGGAGGAGCACAGCAAGAGCTGAGGTGCGGTGGACTGAAGCCCCCTCCCTTGCCCAGGGTTCTTCCATGATTTAGCTTGGGAAGGTTTTGTGCAATTCCTGCCCACGGCGCATGTCTCAGCAGGGATGCGAGGAGGGGGAGCAGCAGGATCTGCTCCCCGCGCACTAACCTGGAGCTCAAAGGCCGCTCTGAATCCTGCAGAGTGATTTATCTGAGAGACCTGCTGAGAGCAAACAGTCATAAATAAAGCACGCAAGAGAAACAAACATTTCATGGCGTGGAAAGAGAGCAACGTGAGAAGTTATGCTGCTCGGTGGTGATGAGTTTGCTAAGCCAGCGGTTAGAACCAAGAACTTCATTCCTCCAATCCAGATGGCTAATAAATGTAGATGGCTTTCTTAAAATCACTTCACAAAATATAATTCCTGCTGGTCGCCATTTCCTAAAAAACAAGCCAGTTTGGGTGCGGACTCTGTTCCTGTTGAAAGCGCTACAGGGCTGACCGGAGGTGCTGTGATTTCCAGGTCCAGTTTCAGTTAAGGAACTAAGGGGTTTTCCTATGTTAAGGGCAAACATCCATCTTCTGCAGAAAAACCCTGCTGGTAAAAGTCCACATTTATCCTTTTGTAAACTTCCCTTGCCCTGTCTGGAGCTCCCTGCTTGCCTCTTTCTTCTCAAGGCGAACCTGGTGCTAGGATTTGTGGCTTTGTCTTTTTTTTTTTTTTTAAAAAAGAAAGCAGTAGGTGGAAAAAAACAATAAAGTTAAAAATGGGCTAGCTTTTCTATCCCATGGCTGGGGAGTGCCACCCCCCTGTAAAGTGTGGCCACACATATGGTAGTCTAAGCAGAAATTGCAGAGGAAGGGAGCAGAGGATAAGCCTCTTCAGGAGAATCTGCTGCTAATGAGAAAATTTATCTTTTATCAGGAATTTTCTCCTGCATGCTTCCTATTTCCTCCACTGCGGAGGAAAATGCTGGGCCTGGTGCACCATCTGCAGTGAGGTGGCTTGGAGATGTTGGACTGTGCAAATAAGGCTCTGTTTGCCCCTTCATTCCAGGCTTGCAAAGCAAACGAACAGCGCTGAGCTTTGAAAACTGCTTTCGCTCCCTTCTCATTTTGGGCTTTTTCTGCACATCAGGGGCCAAGCACAACGATCAACATATTGAAAGTCTGCTCTGGTTGCATTTTCTGTCTGATTTAGAGAAATGGTGTAGAAGATGGCCTTCCTTTTCTGGTGATTCACCATTTCTGAAACTTTTGCTTTTACCCTGGTTTGCTTTGCTTTATACCCTGGTTATGGCATAGTAGAGAAGACTGATGCTTGGAAGCTGGGAGCACAGCCATAGCCTAGAGATGAAGGGGTGAGCATTAAGCAAGTAAAAAGCACTAGTTCCTTTTGGCAAAAGTGAGCCACAGGGCCTGGATCATTGCGCAAAGAGTTGTGTTCCTGGGGAGAGCTCCAAGCAAAGCCTCACGAGCCCTTTGATATTTCCGTGTGTTAGCTCTTACTCGTCCAGGAACTAAACAAGTTAGCAAAAATAATACATAGTCCTGGTCTTTTGCCTGAACTCTGCAATGAACATAAACTGAGCCCTTTCCACACGTCAAAACTGTGCGGTTAGTGATTTTCAATCCCCCCCACCCTCCTTGGTGCTAACTGATATGAGATTGCCCTTGACGGGTTTTGTGTTTTGTCTGATCCCGTGAAACAAAACCATTCCAAAGTACTGGGTTTCGTGAGGCTTCCAGAGCAACGGGGCTGCCTATGAAGCTTGACCACAGTTCACCAGGTGCAGGCAGAAATGTTGGAAATTCATCTCCTCTAGTTCTCCCACAGATGCGTTCCTCAGCATCCTTGTTTCTCCACTTAGCTATATATATACCACCTGGGTATAGGCATTGTCAAGAGTCCCACAGTTCTCTTTCAGGTCCACCTCTGCCTCTTACAGTCTCCAATCCAAGGAAATTCCCTCTGGAATGGGCAAACATGCCCCAGGATTGCTAAGAAGTCGCAGGTGGGCAGCAGCGACGGAGGAAGGGGATGGGGCAGGCGGTGAGCTGTCCTCTCTTCATGCTGTGCGGTAAGAATCTGCTCTGCATTACAGCTTTTATCTGTCTCTCCTTTTAGAGATACTGAGACAGATAAGCAATGCTTTTTTTCTGAAAACAAAACAAGCAAAAAAGAAAGAAGAAAACCCAACTCTGATTGTGGAGGAGAGAAATTCAAAAAGGCTAAGAGACATTGCAAGACCTGGGGGACTCCTCCTCTGTCACCAGAGGAGGAAGTGTCCAGCTGGATGATGGACCAGGGTTCACCCCTTTTGAGCCCCAGCTCTCCAGTCATCTCGTTAACACTGGCAGATTTATGACTGTTATTCTTGGGGCAGTAATGCCACGTATTGAACCTTCCGTGCGGGCTCCAGCAGTGACTTGGCCTGGTGGGAAGCCTCCTGGAGATTACCCCCCGGCGAGGGTTGCTTTCTGCTTTGCACTCAAAGCAGAGACAAAATTCATCTCCTTCCACACATTAAAGGGTGAGTTTAGTCTCCAGACTCAACTCACTAAGTCCTCGCGAGCCAAAGGAATGTTCTATGGTAGCTTTGTAGGTCGAATAGTTATTTTGTTAGAGGAAACACTTAAAACTAAAACTTTGCAGAATTTCCCCTGAGGTTACGGTGTTTGTTTAGGCTTCTCCAACCAAAGAATCTCAATCACTAGAAACTGCGAGCCTCCCACACACACTCATTCCTCTCACATAGCCGGCACAGGCCGTTTTGAGAGTTTATACAGAAAACAACAACACACACGCACACAAAGAGCTGCTCCCCATGGGTGTCATAGCCTAGAAGGAAAAGCTAAGGAATGGCATACCCTAGATGTGGGGAGGCGTCGTGGAGGTGAGGAGGAGGATGGAGATCTCAAGGAAGAGCTACCAAAGCGCACGTAAAGCCCCGCTGTCACCAGCGGGCCAGGGAAGAGGAACATGCAGGAGGCAGCAGGGAGGAGGCTCTTGGCGTTGCTGCCCCTTGGACCGAATCCCTGGAGGAGGATGAGCTGTGGGGAGCAGCGCGTGGGAGGAGGGTACCGGGGTTAAGAGGACCGTGGAGGGCAGAGGATGAGCGGGGACGTGGAGGGCAGTGGGGCCCTGCCTTCCTCCCAGTGACAAATGCAAAACATCAGCTCTGACCTCTTGCTTTCTCCATCTGTAAATAACGCGCTATCAGCACAGTGATGACTGTGGGGATTCACAGTTAATATCGCCAAAGACAAAGTTTAGGCTGGGCGCTGGAGTGTGACAAGAGTCTGTTTTGCACTGTGCCCAGTGATTGCCTATAAGCAATTAAGGAGATTTTGGCGACAGCAAGATCTGAGAATGCACCTGGATTTGTCCTGGAGATGAAGGTTGCCTTGATTTCTGATCCACTTGACTTGCAATGGCCATGCCACAAGTGTCCTTAATGCTAATGAAACCCTACGTCGAGATCTCATCCAACAGTATCCCTTTAAAATCCAGGAGCTACTCCAGGTTGCACCAGCCCAACACTGACCCTGGTCTCCCCAGAAGTTTTACATTTCAGGGAATGCTGGTCTTCCTGAGCTGGCTGGTACTTCTCAGGATCCCACTCTCGGGGCAGTTACCCTGCAGAGCTGTGTCTTTACTGACAGCTTTACACCCAATTTCTGGGTACAGAGGGCTGGAAGCAAGTCGGAGCTCGGGAAGCAATCAATTGTTCGTTAATGGAGTTACGGTAAAGATGTTATCCAAAACCACCGTGGCTGCCTAATTATTCATAACATCCCTCTGGAGAATCTCCTTTTGGCAAACTGTGAATCTGATGCTTTGTTTCCATGATAATGGCAGTTACAGGGCTTTAAATGAGAGGGTACAAATTACCATGCAGCCACTGACAATATGGCAACTACTGAGGTTTGGATTACATGGAGATTTCCATGCAATATCTAGGTTATTACATAGTAAGTGCCATGTCATTACAGGCTAAAAGAACGATTATCACCACTGCTTGACAAATTCACCTGACAAGTTTTGCCTCCTTTCCAGTTTGTGTGATATCTGTGCACAGAATTCTCTTTCCGTGAAAGTGTGAAAGTGTTCTCTTCCGTGAAAGATCTTGTAACGCCACAGATTCACCTAGATCCCAGCGTTGTGAGCACTGGTGCTACACTGGGTAAAAGTGTTTGGTCCAACAGGACACATAAATAAAACCATTAAATGTGATTTCTATGCATAGATGTGTTTCAGATGCAATAAGCTGATGGGAAACAATAGGATTTTTCAAATCCCCATGTAGTGAGAAAGACTTGAGTGTCCTCAAAAAGGGAGCACAAATGCTCTAATGCAGGATTTGGAAGAATTGTTTAAAGCTCTTGAGCTATTCCTGGCATAAAATGATATACACACATGCATATATGTATAAAATATATAAATATATATATATATATGTGCATGTGTATAAATATATAAAGCTTCTATATCTCAGCTTTATAATTTCTATGTTGGATATTGCAAGGCAGGTATGCCCCAGTTTTTCTGCACACTCACTGTGAAATAGCTCTAACTTGTCAACGACTGTTGCCTCCTTTATGTAATCTGCAGACATTTAAAATTGCTGTGGAGCTGATCTGCAGTCCTCTGACATATTCTAATTAACTTGCATTAGGCTTGATTGGCCATCAGTACTGAGGGAGTATTTACACAATTGCGCAGGGCAAGGGTTTAGCTGCTCATGCAACTCAGGCCTTGTGCAACGCCCCTGATCTTTGTATAGAAAGAGCATGACCAGGTTCATGATATTTGAGCTACGTCCAGCATAAATATCACAGGAAGGGATATTCAGCTGCAGGCAATCAGCACAGCTTCCCAAATTCAGAGTTTCATAGCAGAGAATAAAAAAGCAAGCAATGAACTGAAAGATTGGGGGGAGGTTATAACACAAATGAGAAATGTTTTTCACCCTTTCTCCAGCAAAATAGCTGAAAAGGTCTCCAGAGCACCCCAAACAGTGACAGTTCCAGCCTGAAAGAGCAGCGCTGCAAAACGCTGTGAGGGATAGAAAACGGGAGCGAGGAGGCTCTGCAGCCCTGAGCGCGTCCGGGTCCCGGGAGAGCAACGGTGGCCACTGGACCAGGCCGCCCGGCAAGCACATTGCCAAGCTTGACTTCATGATAACCCTTAGCTCGTTTAAGCACTCCAATCAGGCCACTTCTTAATCATTTCTCTGGCCACTTGGTAATATTAATTTATCAGTGTTTCCTCAGATTCTACCAAGCCTCCTGATCCATGTTCGCCCTTTCCTGTATAGCTATGTCTTTCCCTGGCCGTGCTGGCTGGGAAGGAGCTCTTAGATGGCACGGGTTGCCCAGTCCAGTTCTTTTTAAGTGAAAGCAGCTCCCTGCACTTTAGATACTTTCGTTAGCATTTCAATTCTGCCAGAGTTTTGCTGGGCACATAGATGCTGGCTGGTCAGCAGCACCCGATCTCCTTCCTGTGCCCTGTTAACGTATTCCTGCCTACATCCTGCTCTTGCTAAGAATCAGCTATTTACATTAAAAGGCACAAACACCTGTCTAATATCTCTTTCCCAGGCAACACTCAGGGGTGCAAATAGATTTCCCTTAGGTAGAATTCTCTCAGGCAGATCCGGATGGACATGTGGTTGTGCAGGTGCCACATGATGGCTCCTGGTGGAAGATCACACATGTCTGTACCCTGGATTTCCGCACATGCATCACAGGCCTAATAACAGGTTTCCCGGCAGGACCCTGTATCTCCGTTTTGCTGACCCTTCAATCACTTGCATTCAGCCTCTTTCTTGCTCTGGTCCTGCAAAACAAAGTGCAGAGACTTGGGAAAACACGTTTCTTTTTTTTCTTTTTCTTTTTTTTTTTTTCTGCGCAACTAGAGCTCTCAGCTTCAATATAGTCTAGTTATTCTTTGGTAATTAGCACTGTGTTTTTCCTCTTCACCACTAGTGAGTGTGATATCATAAGATCATCAGCAGCCTCTTGACATGATGATAATTATCCTTCACTAACTTTAAAGATAATCATAATCCACAAGGACATGCAGTATTCTTGAGCATTTTGCATGGTATTTGCAAAGCTCTCAGTTGGCTGGAAGTGGAAAAGGCATTTGACCGGGCAGGGAGTGATTTTGCACCCGTGATCTGCAGATCATGGAGATAATTTTGCACCCGTGATCTGCAGCATCTGCCCTGTGGGGCTCACCAGGCATGGCAGGGTGTCAGCCAGAACTGCCCAGGAGCTGCTATGCTGGGTAGAGGGCAGAAGCTCGTGGTCATTGTGTCCCCTCTGCCCCAATGTCTCCTAAAGAAGTGCAGAAAGGTCCAGACACCAGCGGGGAGAGCGGTGTCACCAGGGTCTGCTCAAGGTGATGCCCGAGGAGGGGCTGCTGCAGCTGGTGGTGCCATCCTGAGCCTCTTGATATCCCTGAAACCCAGGGGAGCCCCCAGATATGGGCTGGGATTTGGGTTTCCCCTAATCGAAATCCCCATCGCTGGTGATGCTGCAGCCACAAGGAAGGAGAACTGGGTTCCGTCGGGCAGGGCTGATGTTCCCACTCCTGCTCCTCCGCACGGGTTTCCTTGGTTGCCCTCCAACAGCAGGAGTAAGCAGTGCATTAGCAAGAGGGAGCGGGCACACAAGCAAGATGAGCTTTATTAGCTGTTTATGGAAGAAATTAAAGCCGCTCGTTAGCAAGCGCAATGTCAGCAACGTCCCTCCTCCGTCTCCATCCTCGGCGCCCAGCAAGCACTGGCGCCCTGCGGGTCCCTGGGGCACTTGCTTGGGCTGGCACCAGCTCGCGGCGACCGAGCCCTTCTGGGAATGGCACCCAGGGGTGATGGGAAGTGCCACCACTCCCATCATAACGAGAAAGACCTATTGGCACCCAGGGGAGCGGGTGCAGGCACAGCGCATCCCACGATTCCCAAAGCCTGTGGCTCCCGCGTGGATGCTTGCTACCCCCACACTTGTCCGGCGTGCTCGGGGCAGCGGCGACACACGGGCAGCCGGAGGGAGGGCAGCGTGGGACGACTTCAAAGGCTTCGCTATCTCCTCGCGCAGCTGCCATAAAAAACAATCCAGGTTTCCGTTGCTGAGTCCCAAGTTGCCCTCACGAGGGACATCTCCCAGGGCAAGAGGATAAATCTTTCATCTCCTCCGTCTGGGTTTTATTAAATGCCTCGCACATATATGTAAAATACAGAACACTGATAAATGCTGGCCAGTTACAGAGAGAGGCCTATAGAGATTAACTTGCTGCGTTGAACTGAATCTCTACCCTTTCAATTAAGACAGAGAGCTCTAAGATGCTCTGTGATATGGAAAGGCTGTTCCAGATGGCCGGGGCTGCCGAGCAGCCCGTGCTGGGGGCAGTGCTTTTCACGAGCCCAGGGCTCTCTCCGCATGTGCGCTCCTGGGCCCTCATAGTGGGCACTGCTGCAGGGCTCAGCATCGCCAAGGGCCTTTAGACCTTGGCATGGGAGCAGAGGAGTCCTGCTCCAATCGGACCCTCCAGCCTTCTCCTCCCGGCCCCACATCATGTGGCCCATCACCTGCATCAGCTTCCCATAACGCCCAGCACGCTGAGCTGGTGTTGCTGGAGGGCTCCTGGGAAAAGGACAGAGATCTGAGTGAAAACTGTGTCTCCTCACAACCAAACGGGCACCCCTATCCTCATGCCAGGTGTTTGGGGGATGTGAGACTTGCTGATGGTGAGGGAGCTTCCTCCCTGATTTTACTTGAGCCGCTGCAGCTCCAGCCTCTTATCAGGGAAATCTGAGTCCCATGGAAATGTGGGATGACTTGGCCTTGCTTAGCCGACAGAAGCAAAGGCTGCGGAGAGATGGAGATGACTGCACTCTTCAGGCCCATAAAATGTGGCAGCAAAGGATGTGGAAACACCCCGTCCTTCCTGCCCATGCTGCAGAAAGGCAAGTCATGGGCTGAGCTATAGCGGAGCAGATCTGGCTCGCAGGGAGAAAAGCCTTTTCCAGACTTGGATGGTGACTCAGAGGTCCAAGGAGCCCAGGGAGACAACGGAGACTCTGTCAATGAATGGAGAGATGACAGAGGCTCCAGATGCAGCCCGGAGGGGCCGTGCACGCCTGCCGTGGGCCTCCTGCAGTGACCTGGCCTCTCGGCACCGGTTTTGCCACTCGCTGCCATCGCGAGCTTGCAAAGCAGCGGCCAAGAGCCATGAGATAAAGCAAAAGTAGGAACGAGAAGCCCCTGAATGAACTTAAAATGCCCTTTGGGGTAGCCAAACACTCGGGGCTTCTCTAATCAGTAACTTATCCCTTCCCTTAACCTCTGCAGTTGCAACAAACACGGCTAAACAGGCAGATTTTCCATTAAGCCTGGAAGAAATGGCAAGTTGCCTTAATGAATGTCAAAGTTAATACCACGATGGTTATAGGCTGAGACTGCAATGTGATGGTTTTATAAAGCCATTCCTTCGTTATTGTTATCAATATTCTTCCTTGGTTCCCGTCTGCAAGGCAGACTCCTCTCCAGGCAGATAGCCCTTGTCTGTGGCTACTTTACATGGGAGCTGGCTGCCTGAGGGTCTGTAAGCCATCCTGTACCCGTGCATTTTATAAACAGTAAAAAAAGAGAATAAAATAAAATAAATAAGGCAGGTTGAACGCATAAAGCGTATGTCTGAGCGAGTGCTTAGCGCGAAGCATCAATGAAATGGCTGGGGCTCTGATTGAAACCAGACTCAGGAAAGAAGGGCTGTAAACGTTTTTTCACTGCCTGTCCTAAGAAATTTATGTCTCACCCACTCCATCATATCCTTCAGGGCTGCCTTTTTTGCAGCTGTCTTCAGAGACCATCCGTGGAGCCCCCGGTGAAGCCCAGCCCATGATGTCACCCGGAACAATAACTCACTCACCTCCCTGCATTGTGCTCGGCACAGAGGTACCCTATAAATAACGGGCCGCGGCCGGGGGGATGCTCGCGAGTAGCCCTTCTCAAGGAAAAATCCCTCCTGGCGGCGGAGAGGAAGGGGGAGAAAGTATGTGCCTGTGGTGGAGGGACCAAAACGGGGCTTATTAATAAATGGAGGCAAAACCACAACGGCGCAAAATAAATAGGGCAGAAAAATCACTGACATTATTTCCAGCAGAACCTGCCCAGGAGCGCGGGCGTTGAGCCCCACTGCCTGTATATCCATTATAGGTGCGCGGCCGCACCGAGCCGCTAGCACAAATCAGAACCTTGTGTAGCGGCGGGCGCAGCCGCCCCGCTCCCAGCCCAGAAGGTCATTAGCGGAGTGTGATTAAAATGACTCAGCAACCGGGATGAGTTCTTCCTTCAGTAGCACCCAATTGGTCATGACTGAAATTTGCTCTGACTTACCAGTTTTTTTGGGGCCCATATCCTGGTCAAGTTACTGCTCACCCATCAAATTTCTCGAGAGCAGGTGTCCACATCAGAGAGCGCAAGGCCCCACCGAAGGCATATATGCCTGTAGTTGTGAAGTCGAGCTTAATTGTTTCATTCTGCCTGATAACATGTGGTTTTGTGATATTTATAATACAGCGCTATTAAAGAGGGGGAAAAAAGAGATCAACTCGAAATCCCTCCACCGCAGTTGGCTCTAATTGTCCCTGTCCCACCACTTCCCCTTTTCCCAGTCCTGCTTGTGGGCTGTCTTGGCAACAAAGCAAAAGCCTGAACGAGCTGTTGAGATGAAGTTTATCCTTCAGTGCGATGGCCTCTCTTGGGGAGGGCTAAGTGCTTTGGATTGCCTGGGAAGCTTGGACTGCAGTTACCTGGGGCTGCATCTGCTTAGCAAACGAGACGGAAAAGCCTGCCGTCCATGACACACTTTCCTTGCTGTCAGTGAAACCATACTGGGGATAAATCATGACCTTTTCTTTGCATCCCGCAATGCCACCAGGACATTGAAGACAACTGAGCTTGCCCTGGCACCTGGGAAAGGTAGAAACTAAGAGGAAAAAGGGGCCTCTCCTGCTTGGCATTGCTTTCCTTTCCCTTGGGACTTTCAAGGACCAGGTTTGTGGCCCCAGGGTACTTGCCGAACCATATAAGTTCTCTCATCACCTTGGCTGGCACCAGGAAAAATAAAAATAAAATTAAAAAAAAAAAAAACAAGCAGCAGTACCATGGGAGAGACCCATCCCAAATGACATGTGATGGGAATGCAGACTCCTTGGGCAGGAACAAGTACTCCAAACTCTGCAGTCTTGACCATGGCTCCCATTGCCCTGAGGAGCATCAGGAGTACAGTCTGTCACACTAAAGTATCCCTAGGGATTAGGAATGCTGGTCAGTGATGCTGGGAAGGTGAGAACATCCCCCTTCCTCTCTCTCCTCAAGCCTGGAATGACAAAAGCAGAAGCCCTTTGTGGAAGGAGGGTCTGAGCGCACTGTGCTGGCGAGGGCGACAGGACTGGTCCCGCTGAGCACGTTCCAGGCAGCCAATGGAGGGAGTTTGCCAGCAGAACAGGATCGGAGGACAGGGCTCCCCACGCGTCTCCAGGCTTCTGTGCTGTTTCCAGGCAGTTCACCTTCTTTCTCATATTTTTACATTCCGTGCAGCATTCGGAGCCCTTCAAAACACTCCAGCAAACAGCTCAACTTGCTCGAAATTGCCTGCGACGGAGCCGTCGGCCTGTTGCCATGGCACCGCGGCGGCCGGCCGCACGCTCCCGCACGGCATTCCTGCCCGGCGCTCCGAACGCCCGCGCGCGGCCTGGCCGAGCGCTCCCGGCCTCCCGCCGCCCGGCCATGCACAGAGCACCGCGCAGAGCGTTTTGGGGCGAAACGGCCACTTTGCACGGCCAGGCCAGCTGCAGCCAGCGCTCGGAGGGGTTTTGTCCTACAAAGAACTTTTTTCCTCCCCTGTGGCGCCGAGCGGTCTCTAATGAGGCTCATGAGGCCGGGATTTGGGGCTATCTCTGTGCCTTTATCCACCCGCTCTCTCTTTCATTCCTCCCTCGTTTGCAGCATCCCGCCCATGTGCAGCCCCGGCTGCGCGCGCGGTGGCTTGGTCCCGTGCTGGGATAATTGCTTAACCATTGCCATGGCACCCGGTCTCCGTCTCCACAGAACTCCGGCACTGCTGGAGCCTCGCGGCCGGGGGGGCCCGGCACAAACCCGCCGTGTCCCCCCTCTCCTCGACCCGGCGCAGACCATGTCATTAAAGAGGAGGGAAGCGGCGGCCGTTTCGCCTTCGCGTTGTCAGGGTGACGGAGCACGGCTGCTTTGCATGCGCCGCCGCAGCTCCCCGCGCCGCAGCGGCTCCCGCCGGAGCTGTCAGCTCCCATTACGGTCCTGAATGGAGGCGCTCGGTCTCCGGCACAAGGCAGCTTTATTCCTTTGGATGGAAATCAGAAGAAGTGGGAGAATGAGGCGCTGCATGCGCTCAGATTCCCGGGCTGTGATGTTTCCATGTATGATTTTACATTCAGCCCTCCGGGGAAGGGATGGGAGCAGACTGTTTCCCCGGGAGCAGCGCTGGGGCCTCGTCTTGCAGCTTGGTTGTGTTTCCTGGTGCAGCACAGCTGCAGGTTTTAGCAGGTAGGCCCTGCTGTTGCACAGTGCATCATGCAGCAGTTGCAGCACCAAAAGCCCAGAGTCCGGGTAGGCATCTCTGACCTAGTGTCGGTGATGGGTCTGGCTCTGCTGCATGGTGCAACGTGACACCTGAAGCTCTGCGCGCTTCTGGCTGTAAAGCAGGTTGCAACGTGCTGGCCGCACATGCGAGAGCCCCTCATCCTCTCAGGCTCATGGTGTCACTGCCCAGGAGCTCATCCCGAGTGTTGAGAAAGGGCTTCCTGGCAGCCGTGCCACGCTTTGGGCTTCCAACCCCAGTACGGGACCCACCACGGGGCCATCCCCAGCACTTGGGTGCAGAAATGCCTCAAATTGCTCCCTGCTGCCTTTACCCATGGAGACAGGCCCTGCAAGGGGAGCAGCAGGACACCGCACAGCCTTGCAAAGCAGCACAACATTGCCATGACTCAGTGCTCTCCGCAGCTCCATGAGTGACGCAGAAGTGTTAGAAAACTCTTCCCAAACTACATTTCAGTTTTTCCTCTTCTGGAAATTTTGGTAAAGTTCTGTGCCTGACTCTTCTATTACTTTTATTTTGATGTCATCGTTTTCTTCCATCCCAGGAGTGACTGCACTTCCTTTCCCCACCCCCCATGGATGTATTGCATATCCATGTCCTCACCTTCCCAATAGTTCACACTTTATTTCTCTCTGAACTCTTTGATATATCCCATCCGGTCAGGCTGATTTACTGCACTTTCTCCAGTTGTGCCCTGATTTCCTCCTCAGAGGCTGCCGTCACTGCTAGGGTCACATCCTGATTTCCTATACACCTCGTCTTTGAAATGGAAACGCTTCCCCTCATTGTCTTCTGTAGTAAAGATCAAGACAAAAAACGCACTTTTCTCCCCTCCAGGAGTGTCCTCCCTCTCCAGTGACCGAGCACACTCCTCAGGCACACCAGGATCACTCCCGTTTGAAGTCCTGAAGCACTTTTCAGGCCTATCCAGGTGTCTCCAAATCTAATCCTCCCTATCCTCTCCCACTGGTTGTTTTCTCACCTATTAGGATGTCTTCCGTCATCTCGGAAAGGGAGATTTTATGTAACTCTAGTTAGCGCTAGGTCTATTCCCTGGTCCAAAAAAGCATCGCTCTTCCTTTCCTTTATGTTTCATTCACACACACACACAGGCCAGATTGATTCCATCCGCATTTTTGGCATCCAGCGGCAATGCCTAAGTCCAGAGGCTCTTGCTCAGCCCGCTTCATGCAGACAGCGCCACGGAGGTGGCTGTGTCGCCGCTGATGGCAGGGGACCCGCGGGGGAGCCGCTCCGCATTCCGGCACCGCGGCCCCAGCTCCCACCACTCGCTGCTCCCCTCCGCACCGGCACAGCTCCTCTGCATACAATTTTCCCATGTTCTGCTTGTTAACGATTGCCCACAAAGTTTTAGAAGGCTCAGATGTGTGTCCAATCTGTTGGTTTTGGTAGCATGATCAGAAGGGACCAAAAGACTTGTGACTCTCTTCAAATGCTTTCAGAAGTTTGCCCAAGTCACTAATATTTTAGAACTGCAGCCTTCTCTAAGATTCGGGCCGTTCCTCCACAGATCCGAATTTTTTTAAGCCACGTGATGGATGGCGTTTGCTCTACGCTGGGGTGATAGGGTTTCTACTGGAGCTCAGCTCACCAAGAGTGTGGAATAATGTGCACTGAATTATTTTAGCAGAAGTATGTTTTTCTCTGTGCCCTTTTTCACAGTCTCTCTTGGAACATGAACTCTGTAACATTTGACATTTCAGGCAAACTTTCAAATCCATAATGTTCAAGTGGGTTTGAAATGAGGTGAAAAAACAGTTTGTTCACCCTGAAAAATCACTGAAATGGATTAATAACAGTTCCCTGTGTCACACTTGGAATCCTAAGAAACATCATATGCAAAAGATAACTGCACACCTATTTTCTGCATTTGTTGACCAGTCAGAGCGGGGTACTTGGCAGGTCCTTTCCTCTTGGGAAAGCCTGTTCTAGCAAATGGGGAGGGATGCACAGCCGCCTTGCTGGATATTCAGCCCAAACCAGTTACTGAGCCTTCGAGTTGCAGCCAAACAGCTCATGGGCACTCAGAGGGTTTCGCAGCTGCAAAGTGGGCAAGGGGGAAGGTTGGAGCTCATCAATGTTTCCCCTTTATAAGATGGAATAGCTTGGCAGGAGGCTGAAATGATGGTGAAGCCTGAGCTGCTGACGCCTGAGCAGCGGCGATGTCGCGCAACGCAGTTTGCAAGTGTTTCCTCACCAGTTTGCATATGAAGATGAATGTAATTTTAAAATGGAAATAATTTTATATTGAAGAATGAAAAGCTTCACTTTGAGAGAATAATAAAATGAAATGCTTTTGTTTGCAACAATTGCTTTCCTCTCAGGGTAAGGGAGTTTGGAATAAAGAAAAAAAATGCTACAGACAGGCAGAATAGGCCAGTGTTTTCAAACCTGGGCTTTGTAGCTCTCCTAAACTGCTACTGGACACATTTAGCCCAGCTCTAATTACTACAGTATCTGCTAGCAACCCTTGCCACGTACCTCCAAGGCACATGCCATGCAGGGAGAGCAGCAGCCTCGGTGGTTCTGGCAGTGAAGATGAGCGAAGATGAGAAAGAAGACATGGAAATCCAGTGCTTCTACTCTGCCCAAGATACTCCTCAGCAGCCCTTCCAGTGCCCAGCACGGCTTTTGTGTGTTCAGTGGTTTCTGTGCTTAAATCCACACCCTAGCTCCCGCTCTGCTCCGCTGCTGTTCTTTGCTTGATGTTTCCTGGGGTTTGTTTTGTCGTTGTCAGTTATTTGGGGCCAACGCATTAAAGCCGCAGGGTGCCAGGGAGATTTGAGGCTCTCAGAGCAATTCTCCTCCACACTGCTAGACCTTCTCTGCCGCTTCATTCCTTCCAGGCACTTCTGGGAATATCTGGGGCAGCGCAGGCATTCTGGAAGCGTGGAAATGCTCAAGCAATCCAGCTCCAGTGGGGACACCACATTGTCCTTCCTCTGTTACTTGAACAGCAGAAACCTCAGGAGAGCATCAAAATCTCTCCCAGGCCTCAATGACAATGCTCCATAACACGACACTTTGCTCTGGCCACTGAAAAAATAGGGAAATATGTTTCCCAGCTGACAAATGGGTGAGATAGACTACATGGACTTGGTTTCCTTTGGTCCCTGCAAACTGGGGGCTCCGAGATTTCCCATTCCTGGGTACCCTGCCAGGGCCTCAAGCGTCCCTTCTCCTCCTCGCATGAGGGTCCGTGAGACTCGTCTCGCTCCAGCTCCAGCTGCAGCTTCAGGAGGAAAAATGTGCTGATGTGAACCCAAAAGAACAAAGAGGCTGAGGAAAGGCTGGAGCACAGGCCCTGCGTCGCCCTGGGCTCGGCTCGGCGTGCGCAGAGCTGCTTTCCTGGCTCCTTTCCCCTCCCCGTAAGGCCCCAGAATCTGCGGTTTCTGCTCTCCACCGAGAGCCACTTTTATCTTTGTTTTTATAGTATAAATACCTCGTCCACATTAAGGCTTTATTGAGCGCGGCTCACAGGCAGCGAGCGGAGCCCGTGAACTGGAGTGAACCCGGCGCGGCTCCGCCGGGGCCCTTTGCACAGCCCAGCTCGCTGAGCCCAGGGCTTTCTGCAGGGCAGACAGGTTTTAAAAAGCCTTTTTGGTGAGAAACAAGGTCTCCCGAACTCCTGCAGCCCTGTGTGCTCCTGTCCCACATCCCTCGATACCACAGCCCCTTCCCGAGGATGCGCTCCGGAGCACAAGCGCAGTGGCCGCAGGCGGTTGCAGCATCACCCTGGGATGCTGCCTTGGAGCGGGGGGACCGGGAAGCCAAATCCACCCAAGGAACAGGAGTGTCCCCTGCTTTGACTCCCTTGGGGCTGCCAAAGAGCATCCTTGGAGCTGGACTCCGGGCACTGGACTCCCCTTTTCCTGCTCTTCACATGCTTCTGCTCCCAGGCTTCCCTCCAGTGGGTGAGGGTACCACTTCCGTATTAATTCCTGGCTTTTGCCCCTTGCTTGCCCTGGAGCAGGGGCTGTATGGAGGGATCCAGTTTCCAGCCCCTGGAGCTGCCTCAGCTGGAGCAGGATCCGGCCTCGGAGCTGCCCTAGGTCCCAGGACGCTCCGGGATTTCCGGGATTGTCTGAATTCCTCCCACAAAACTTGCTGCATTTCTTAAATTCTATTTTTGGACTAGTGAACATTTGGTAACAATACGCAGCCTGTTTGCAGCCGGGGGGACCCTCCTAACACGTTCCCCATGTCACCACCACCGCCAGCCCCACTCCTCCCAGGCAGCCCCGCAGCCAGCCCGGCGTTCCTGGGATAGAGGCTTCTCCGGGTCCGTGCAGGCGTGTGTGCTCCGTCCCACCTGCTGCAGAGGGGAAGAGCAGGAGGGGAAGGAGCAGGAGCCACAGCAGCAGCTGCGAGGGAGACACTGGAGCGCAGTGGAGGCAGGAAATTCCTGCTAGCGGAGCGAGGTGTCCGGCTGAGCTGCTGCCTTTGCAGGGATGGGCCTGGCCCAGCTCCGGAGCGGAGGAAAGGGAGACCCGGGTGGGAGCCGGCTCCAGCCCAGAGCCCGATGCTGGCTGAACGCTCCGGTCCCCTTCATGGAGTCATGGAGGATCCTGAATTTCACACTGCTCATTTTCCCATGGTGCAGAGTGAGAACCAGATTCCCACCGTCTCCAAACTCCCTGGTCCCGGCACATCCCAGAATATCCCAAGCCTGGGTTATCAGGGCTCCCTCGCTGGCGTCCAAGCTCTTGGGCCCTGCGGGCTTTGCTACCCTACCGCTTCAGGAGCAGGTGATGATGGGGCTCCCATGCCAAGGGAAGCAGGGAGAGCTGTAAAACAGCCGGAGTTATCGGCACTTCCGCATGGATTCCCCCTCTTGCACCAGGCTGGGGCCACATTTTCCAGCACCACAGGATCCCTGGCAATGACTGCGCTGGGAAGAGGAGCTAGCGGCTTGGTGCAAAGCAGGGGAGGGAGAAAGAAAGAAAGAAAAAAAATGTCCCTGGTGATTTTTGCCAATTTCATCCCAAATAATTTTGCAGCAGGAATTTTTGTGTAATTGGATTAAGTGTGGGGAATCCATCCTTGCTGACAGATTGCACAGGCGCTGAATCAAAATCAGGGTTTTTTGTTTTTTTTTTTTTCTTAATTTTCTTCCTTTCTTTTGTTACAAAGAAAAATAAAAACAAATCAAAATTCAGGTTTTTGGCCAAATGGGATTTATAAGTCCCTAGTCCCAAGGATAGATCAGTTGCCATTAGTCCCACAAAAGCAGCTGAAAACCCTTTTCCCTCTAGTTTGGCTTTGTGGTGGGAGTAACTCCTAAATGGCTTGCTTCCGAGTGGGGACCATTAGTTAAGAGCAGCCCGTGTTTAGGGAAGCCGGAGCCGCAGCAGATCCGGCGATACGGACACTCCGTGAGGGAAGAGTCATTACCGAGATAAGGTACTTGGAGCGCATCTGTAAATCGCAGAGAGCGGAGATAACTCCGTTTTCCGACTCTGTTTTCCTGCGGGCGACATTGCTGCTCTGGCTGGTTGCCTGCGGCACAGACGCGCTCGACCCCATCCACGCACGGAGCATCCCAGCTCACGCATCTCGGATCCAGCCTACGACTGCCCCGTGGCAGAGGCCTGGCCAGCTCATTGCACCAATGGCCCGGTCATTGCTGGCAGTTCGTCACCATGGGGCTCCCCAGTCCCATTGCAGCAAGTGTTCTGCCTGCCCTGACTCCAAGTAGCCCCGAGCGTGCAGAATCAGCTTGAATGGCATTTATATTACATATATATGCTATGTGTATATACATATATATATATATAGCTATTTATGGAGCTCTGTGGGTCATATCCAGAGCTCTTGGATCAGTCCCCATCTTCCTAATGAGATTACAGAGTTTATTTTGGCTGCAAAAGGCACCAATAACCAGGATTTGGAAGCCCTCGGGGGCCCGGCTGTGTCCCCACGTGCCGGGAGGTGGGAGGGCTCCTGCAGCCGATTTTCCTGCAATCCAGTGGCATCTCCCACGTTGACTCCATGTATTATGGATGCACTAAAATTCCAGTGTTTCGAGTGGGAGCTGCCTTATTCATATCCCTGCTTATGGGTTGTCTTTCAAATTTGTGATTTGAACATTGGTGAAGAGCAGATAGTTTTGTTTAATTTTTTTAGAAGACGCCTCTGTGGATTTTTTTTCCATCTCAGAAGGCTCAAGACCCTGTGCAGATGGCAGCGATGGGGAGCTGGGGGTCCCAGGGCCACACGCCTCCTCCATGCATCCCCATGGTCCCAGATCCCTGAGCAGCTCCTCATCCCTCCGGAAAAAACTGACTTTCCGCTGCCACAGGATGTGACACAAGTCATGATGGACCCACAGCTGCTCTGGACAGCCTGAACCACGGAGGCACTGAGCAAGGCGTGGAGTGACATATGGAGAATGCTCGGAGCGAGATGCAGAGTGAGGCATGGAGCATTGCTCGGAGCGATGCTTGGAGAGAGATGCAGAGTGATGCTCGGAGAGATGCTCGGAGTGAGATACAGAGCGAGGCATGGAGCAATGCTCGGAGCGATGCTCGGACTGATGCTCGGAGAGAGATGCGGAGTGATGCTCGGGGAGATGCAGGGGTGGAGGGGGGCAATGTGGCATAGGGGCCACCGGCCGGTGCTGGAGCGGCCCGTGCGGATGCAGCCGCACAGCCCCTTGGCTGCATCCTGGCCCTGGCCGTGGGACCAGGCTGCCTCCACCCACACTGCATTTGCCCTGATGACTTAACCACTGATCCTGTTTCCATGCAAACCTTCCCTGGGCCTTCCCTGGTGCAGGGACTCCCTAAATCAAAGCCTAAGACGCTGTGCCCTGTAGCTCTGCATATTACTGATCCCCTGTGCGAAGCTCGGCCACGTCCCCTCAACCACCAGTACTGAGCCCTGCAGTGTGGCAGGAACGTGGCAACGTTGCAAGCCGGCTGGATACGATGCTGGGGTTCCCTTGTGCATGACACGTGCTGAGCTTATCAGCACGTTAAGCACAGCTGCTATTGGTGAGGATGGTTTTGTGCTAATTCCTTATTATCACTGAGAGCTGGGTATGGAAAAGTTTGGGAAAAGCAAGAGATTTGAGGAATTTCCCTCCCCCAAAACACATTGAAATGTGATTAAATGCAAGACTCCAGAGTCCCGGCCGCTCCACTGCCGCCAGTCCCAGCCCCACTGCCATCACCATCCTACCACCCTGGCTGCTTCCCAGAGTTGTTCCCAAAGCGCCTTTCCGTGCGTTCCCTGCTCGCCCTCATAAACTCATATGCCCAGGGTGGCACTGCTCGTGGTGCCATCGTGACAGGGCATTGCACGCTCCTAAATAAAAGAGGGACAAGGAAAGGAGTGGCTCCAGGTCAGTCCTCCACGCTGAGCGTCGTTTCTGCAGACACTTCTCTGAAACAGGCTGGAAGGAATAAATAAAAATGAGCTGATGGATGTGCGATGTTGGAGTAATAGGAGGGTGAGGATGAAAGGAAAAGCACCAGCTTGACTGCCCACATGGCATGAGAATAAAGCCCTTGCAAAAATATTCTGCATTTGTATTTTAATAGCTGATCTGAATGTTTAAAAACTTGCCTGATGGTTGCAGATGCTGAAGCTGTTTCTGCCCAGCTAAAGCTACAAGAATCTCTCAGAAATTACTTGACAAATGACACGCGCAGATTCATGCTGGAGATGGTCCAAATTTGCTTGAAGTCAGAAAAAAAAAAGACGCTCAATGACTTCCTGAGCATTGGATCAGCCCCCCTGGAAGCATGTGGGAGCCTTTTATTTTGCTTTGCTTTCCACAAATATTCCTATGAGCACTTTGGGGTTTTTTTAACTGAAATTTTTGGCAGAAAGTGAACTCTTCAAATTGCTGGTGCAAGGACATTTGATCAGAAATGGTCTCCAGAACTATGCAGACAATTCCAAATTGCTACCATTTCCCACTACTTTGCAAAAAAAAAAAAAAAAAAAAAAAAAGTATTCTCTTTGGTGGACAAAATAATGGCATGGCACATAGGTGCCCAGGCCACCAAGGGCAAATAGTCACTGGCATCATCAAAGGGGCTGGCTCACCAGCAGGCTCTCATAGCACAGGGAAAAGCAGCAAAGCAATTTCACGCAATGAAAAAATGAGTAAGAAGCCCCAGCTGTGTTTGTAGATGCTTCATATGGGAAAGATGGGTCTATATTCACTGCCTGTTCTTACAGACCATGCTCTTCTCCCTGCAAGCGCAGCATTGCAATTGCTGGCAAAAATCTACGCTGTGTTTTAATAAGATGTAAAAATTATTTAATTTCTTTTAAACAAGCATAGGAAAAGAAGAAAAAGCTAAGAATTCAGCAAAATATCGCCAGGGTGGGGTGGAATTATTCCAGGTGAAATAATAAGCATTCAAAATCATATCCAAGAAGGCTGAGAGAAGCGGGTTGTTGCTGGTAGGGTCTGACTATCCCTTTCAAAGTGAAGTACTTATTTTCTCCAGGTGTGAGTAAGACAGGTACAGGGAAGTGGGAAGACTTGGGATCCTCAGGAGATGGAAGCTGGGATGACCTGGGAGCCGCTTGCTTTTATTTCCTGCGGGATATCTCAACCCGTGGCCCCTTCGCTGCTGCTTTGGATGGTTGTTTTCCGCCCGGCAGGGCAATCACAGGTAACAGCCACATGTCTTGCTGGGGACACTGAATCATAAGCAGGGTCAGGAATCGTTGCTGGAGTTTGTGTGGGACCAAAGAGCACATTAGCGGGCGTCTGTATTCCAATGTGGCACATGGAGAAAAAGGAGCCGCCTGGAGAGAAGCAAGGACCACATTGCTAGGACATAATGCTATTGCCACATTTTTGCCCAAAACAGGGCTTTCTGGTCAGAAAAAAAAATACTGCTGTAAAAAAAAAGATGAGTTAAAACGTAGGCGGATGCCTTGGAGGCTATTTCGTGAACACAGTGATTACAATGGTGCTGACAGCTTCCTGGACCAGAGAGCTCCTGAAATTGATAACACTTTTAGTTCCAGGGCATGCGAAATGCTCTTACATACACAAGGATTTGGGACCATTGAATAGCTGGGAGAGCAAATATTTAAGTATCCTGCAATAAATAGTGGGATGAGCCAGGGATCAGCAGTATGTGCATGCCCTGCTGCGGCAAGCGCAGCGCGCCAGGCTGCTCGCAGGAGCAGGGCTGAGAGCATCCTCCAGCTTGGAAAAGGGGAGGAAAAGAGACTGACGATGTCTCTTATCCATGAGCCTCTCTGAGACTCCTGATGTGGCCACATTTGGCCACATCTGGTAGGATGCACAGGGCGCAAAGACCCCTCCTGGGGTCGAGCTCTGCTGCAAAGAGCCCCCATGAAGAACGAGAACTTCTCTGAGAGACATTGACAGAATTCAGCAGGTTTTTGTTCCGCAGGATTCATTCTCAGGAGCAGATTAACCGTTTTGGCTGGAGCTCCGCAGAACGATTTAGCTTGAGGCAGACACTGACATGGAAAATTTCGTCTCAAACAATTAAAGTTTGGCAAAGCTGTAAGCAACTGAAAATGTAGTCTTGTAACATGTAGACTGGGGTGAGCTGAGTAACAAGCATTGCACCCAGTGCCCCGTTTACTAATCTATTTCTGTAATTATTTTGGTAATCACAGAACACTTTCAATACCGTAAGCATAATTAATGCACTATTAAGAGCTGATATGCAGGCCATAAACCTCCACGTGTCATAAGCAGAATAATTTGCGCTTGCACACATTTTTTCATCCGAAGATCTTGAAGCTTTTTCCTGAAGTAGACATCATTAACCCCAGGTTACAGATGGCGAAATGAGACACGGCGAATGCAAAGCCCATTGCCTCCTTCATTGCTAATGTACCCGTCTGGCGGGTGGCTCCGCGCTGGAGGTTGCGCTCGAAGGTCGGGTCCTCACCTGGCACGGGGGGAAATCCGCCTCTCATGCCGGTTTGTGGTTATCCAAGCCAGCAAATCCTCCTTTCCCCCCAGCCTCCCAAAGGGCAGAGCAGCTTGATGCCTCTTCCCTGCCCTTTCCCTGTGGTACATGGGCAGCAAAGGCACAGGGAAGTTTTCAGGCCCTCCAGGAGTGGAAGGTCCCTGGTGCCAGAGCAGAGAGGTCCTCATGTGCCAGACTCATGGCACGTGCAGCATTCCCACCCCAAAGCCCTCACATACTGGACTCATGCAGCATTCCGGGGATCCACCAGGATATCCAGCTCGCTTCATGGCAGAGTTTGGGCTGCTTGGCATTTGCATCCCTCCATCCCAGACTCCAGATCCATTGCCGATGGACAACAGCGGATGAAATGGATTCATTTCTGTTTATGAAGGTGCTAGCTTGAGAAGCAAATGTTATTGCTTGTAAAATGTCTTGTGATTCATTTCCTGAAGGAACAGCACAGCCGTGCACCGTGGCGGCGCAGCAGCGCGGATGCGCTGACACCAGTGTCCAGCACAACATCCCTTCCTGACAGTGGCCTGTCCCAGCCCCTGCTCACCACTCCCCAGGGCATGGCTGGTGCCAGCCAGGTGCTCCCTCAAGATCCCGCTGGGAAGGAGTGGTTTCCTTCCAGAAAGCACTGCTCCGCTTCCCGGTGAGGCGCACGCTCCTTCTGGAGGCTCTTCATACACAGGGGAGGAGAAAACAGAAACCTTCAAGAACTCCTAGCATGGTACTGCACTCAGCTTGATCACAGAGGCTCTGCTTCTTGGTCAGCTCCGGGTTCAGAATTTTCCAAGGAATATTGATCTAAAGGCAGGCACTGTGCTTGCCCATGGGTGCAAGGAAGCAAGCAGGGAAATATTGCCTTTCTCCTGGAGTTTGTCCAGGATCTTTGCCATTGGAAGAGTGAGGGGTGTCTCAGGTGTTTGAATGGGCCAGGAGGTGCCGACCACAATGGTGGAGCTACAGCAGCTCCCATTACCCATGCAAACATTTTATTTAGCATTAATTGCTGTTTATTTCTAGGCTGCTAAGAAATGTCGTCCACCTGAATCCTTCTGTGCTTTTCACATGTTTTTTTTACATAACTGCAACCTGCAGCCTCCAACTCTCAGCCCCTTCAAGGCCCCATGCTCCCGTCTCTTCCTGCATCCTCCTACAAGCCTTCGCTGCCTCTTGTTCCAAGTGATGAGAACCTGGAGTCTCCGTCACCTTCCCTGTGAGAGGAGCCGGATCAGCGGCATTCACGGATGCTCAAGGCCAGTGCAATGCAGAGCTGGGTTTTCCCTGCCGTGCTGGTGATTAGGGAGGGTCTTATTGCTCTCTCCCTCCCCAGAGATGCTGTCTAGTGAGGTGCAGTTGGCCAGTGCAGATCGTGACACCAAGCAGCGCTGGGACATTAAATGCAGCAGCAAAAAGAAATATGAGAAAGCGGGAGAGGACAGTGGCTGCTTTTGGGAGAAGATGCTTGAGCTTTTCCACTCCCAGCGAAAGAAGGCTGGAAAAACTGCTAAGCCAGGACAAATCCATGTATATGGTGTGAGGTTTTTGCACCTCCCTCTGAAAGGCCCTGTGACCATGGGGGCGATCCCGGCACGTGTGCGGCCAAGGCAGCACGGGGCACACGGGGCTCTGCACCCCCCAGAACATCAGACCCATCCTGGCGATGGGGCAGGCGGGCAAGGGGGCAGAGGGCAGAGGGGCTGTGCATGGAGCTCCTTGGTGCTTGATGTTGAGAGCAATGCCTTTGGGACATCGGAATTTGGGAAATGAGACCTAAAATACAGCTGTGCCAGCTTTGAGAGAGACTGCTAAGATATGGAAAGTGAGAGAAAGGCTTCTTCTCCCTGAAAAAGTCTTCCTGGCTTCACCAAATATTCCCAACCTGCAAAAGAGCTGAGTGCTAAAATGCTGTAATAATCTATTCATTACAGCCCGCTGAGGACCGTCCAAGGGCCACAGCACCTCTGGGTGTCTCCGCTGGGGTGCAGATGGAGCGGTGGCAGAGCAGGTGGTGACTACACGCACAGGAAGTCCCCAGGAAGGGGCAGATTTCCAGTTTTTAGAGCCCCTCCATGTCTGCGGGCCCAAGGGGAGGGCTGGTGTTTGTATATTTTAAAGGATTTGTGTCCAGCGCAGTGCCAAAGGACTCGTTTGCTCCTGTGTCTGCAAGGGATCGTGCAAAAATGGGCAATTCTGGATACAAGTCCTTTAAATTCAATGGTTGGGATCGGGGGGGTTTCTCCTTTACCTCTGTTCTGTTCTTTCAACCCTTTTGAGCAGGGAGGAGGGGGAAACTTCATGAAATTACCCTTGAACACATCCCCCCGCACTGTCCCCATCATCACCTCAGCCAGTTGTCACCCAACGGCACAGAGCATCGTTGGATCTGGGGCTGCCTTGCGCTCTCATCCCTCCACTCTGCGACATTCCCGTTTCCAGGACACTCTGTGTCTGGCTGTGAGGATGGGAGATGGGGGATGCCGGGGCCCCGCAGTGGCTGCATGAGCCCTTGGGCCTCACACCGCTGCTCTGGCCCCTCCAGCAGCTCCAGGCCTTTCATCTCCCGCCTCGCTCCCACCGGACACATTCATTTCTGCAGCGATATGACAGAAAAGGTGGAATAAATAATTGCAAAGATCTGAAAAACATTTTTGTGGTGGGAAATACATTTGAGGAAAGAGTGAAAAAATAAATAAGAAGGAAAGGTTTTGAACTGATGAAGAAAACAGGGTCTCGTCAGCGGGTCCCTGAGAGACCCCCTTCCCCATTAATGGAGAAAGCAAATTGGAGGCTAATTGCTGGATTTGTAGAGGAGTTTTTTACGATATATGAAACAGGATCCGTGTTATGATTCATGCTTTCTGCAGAATAGGAGAGTAACTTAAAGAGACAAGCTGCTTTAGCAATCAGGCTTGGCGGGGTCACTAGCAGTGGTGGCTTCCCCAGTGCATGGTGGCCCTGGCACGCCAGCATGCGGCCAGGCACTCGGGTTCTCATTCTGATGCTTGCAGCCCAAAGTTGACCTAATTCACACTGCACATCCCTACAAGAAGCCAGGCTGATCGTATGGGCTTGCTCCTCATGCAAGGGTGCTTGGAGACCTGGATGATGCCTGGCTCCGGTGGGATCCCTTCCTCTTTCCATGTCCCTGCTCCACATGCCATGGCAGGAAGCATCTCCATAGGGATAGGGAGAGAAGAAAGGGGATCAGGTAACGTCAGGGGAGCGCGAGGCAGCGGGGAGAAGATGCTGCCAGTGCATTTATTGCTCTTCCTGTCCAAAGAGAGGAAGAAATAGAAGAAGATGAAGGACAGAGCCAGATGAAAATAAATACTGGAAGAGAAAAGAAGCCTCATGTTGTCTGCTACTCTCCTCCAAACAGTTCCTGTTCTTAAAATAATTGTGTATATATGTTAAATGCTGCTTAATAAATGTGCACATATTTAGGGAAGGATTAACAGCAATGTAATCAATGCAGGTCTATTATGGCTGATTATGTATGTGTATCTGTTACATACATCCTAATCTTCTATAAATATGTTTTTTATAATCACTTCGTTAGCAGGTATCTAAAGTAATGCAAAGAATTTGCAATACAAGTTAGATCCTGGCTCCGTTCCAGCTCAGGTAATTGCAGTCTGGCCTCACTCAATCCTCCCGCAGTTTCCATTGGGAATATATTTATTTTTAACTTCCAATCCTAAAACGTCTAATAGCATCACTGATAACCGTGTGTCGTGTTGCACCCCAAAGGGCACTTTGGCATCTCAGCCGAGGATGGAGTGAGTGAAGCTCAGAACACACTGTGTATGTTTAGTCCATCAAAAATCGAGATTAGGTTATTATTAGTCCCCACAGTATATCAGTAACAGCTTTCTAGTCTGGGGAAAAAGACACAGTTAAATAACGAGAAGGATCTGAGAAGCTCATTGGATTAAATCTATCAATCTGTCTGTCTAGGCTCGTACACCACACTCATCACCGCGCTCCGGCAGCTCCGCGTCCCTCTGGAGAGCCCAGCTCCGAGCCCGGTCACGTTACAGCCTGTGCGTGCTCCGATCCACGGCGGCATCGCACGAGCACTCGGGAAAGGAGCTGGTGCCTCGGATGCATCTGGACCCTGCTGAAGGGCCAGCTGGGGGGACGCTGGGCTGGTGTGTGGAGGAGCCATGGGGCAGCATCAGGGACCCCAGGGCTCAGTCAGCACTGGCCAAGCAGCAGCCCTGGCCAAGGCATGGGCAGGACAGGGCCCAGCAAGCACGGCAGCCGCACGCCAGGAATTTCCTTTCCACCTCCTCCGCAGCGGTGATGCCGGCTCTGGAGTTTGCAAGCACCAGGTTCCGTTACTTGTTACTTTCTTTTTTCCTTTTTTTTTTTTTTTTTTTTAATTTGAGAAAATGACCTTGGGAAGAACGTGATGGGGTGAGATCTGTCACGCACGGTAAATGGTAAAGAGGTGGCAGCTGCATAAACGTCAGGCTGTCCAGAGGGCTCAGGAAGCATAAAACAACATACATGTTTCACCACAATTCCAATTACATTGGGGTTAAGTTTGGCACTTCAGTAGTCAAAACATCTTTCAAATGTCTCCTCGGGCTGGAAAACCCCTCCGATAGCCACAGAAAGGAGGAGCGTAACCCAATCTGCCGCTCCAGATTATTCAGTGTTCAACCATGTAATTGAGATTAATCACTTCTTCCTGTGATGCCCAGAAATACCTTTCATGTCTGGAGCCCTCTTCCCCGCTCTTAGCGACTGGAGCTTCGGAGCTCGCCGGGTGATGCCGTGCAGGGAGGGAGAGGTCCATGTGGGATCCATGGATCCACATGCACCAGCTGGCAAGCCCTGGCCAAGCAAGACGTGCTGGCTCGGATGGGATCTGGGTATTCCCGTGCATTTCCCAAAGGCACCGTCACAGCTTCTTCTCTGGCCCTGCTCTTACACAATCCACAGTGACCATTAGAAATGTGTTTAACTGACCTTCTCTGGGCCTATGATCCCTCTCTGGGAATTGCCCATCCCATGTAAGCCTTCCAGGTCCTGCAGGGACTTCAAGCCAGCACAGACCATTCCTTCCTGCTCCAGCACAGCAGATCACACCGTTAAAATATGTCCTGCTTTTTGGCATCCACTGGGCAGCTCTGTAAAGGTGAAGAACCCTGTCAGGGTCAAGAGGAAAATAAAGACACTTCCATGAGAATTAGCGTAGGGAAGTGCTAGGCTAAAGACAGGTACCTTTTCTCTCCCAACTCTTCAGGATCTGGTAACATTAATGTGCACTAGTGTGGAAAACTCCCGTGCTTTCCCAGCTTCCAAGAGGTGGGAATTTCCCTTTACTCTTCATAGACACGAGCTTGCGTCTCTTCTCCCTTTTATCAGCATCTCCTGGGGATCATGGTGTTAACCCATGCCCAACAGGGCCAGAACAGAAGGATGCTCTTCCCGCAGGCAGATGGGCTTGGTGTGAAGAACACGTCAGCTCAGAGCTGTGCCGGGAGGCCAAGAGGCACCACCACGGAAGCAGCTGAGGAGGAAGGACGAGTCAAGGCGATGAGCTTGGTTTCCCCCGTGCTGGGCTGGCCCAGCGGGCTGTGCTGCCGGCACTGCCACGTGTGCATGCTTTGCTTTTCCATTTTAACCTAAAGACCCCAAAATATTGCGTTCCAGCTGACAAGCAATAAAAGCTGTCGTGTCCTGTATCACAGCAAACATCTGCCAGCGGTATGGCTCCCGATGGGATAAAGGCTCCAGCAGGAGTTCAAGGGCTGGCGGGGAGGACTTGCTGAAAGCGAGTAGGGAAGAAGTAGGAGTGCGTGAGCGCGAGCTTCGCCCCAGTGCCTTGAGCACCTCATGGCCAAGCAGCGAAGACGGTTCCGAGCCTGTCCGAAGGTCGGCAGCATCCCGGCCACCGGAGATGCGAGACACCCGCAGGCCGAGTAACTGGAGAAGGAGCAATTGCGGCAGCTGTGAGACGGATCTAGCGGCATTTCTTCCCGGCGTTAGGTAGGATGTGGGATACTGGATGTTTATTGGTTCTGCTCTGGGGCAGGATAAGCTCGCACAGAGCTCTGGCTTGCGCGGAGCTGATTCTTGGTACAGGCAGTGCACGCTCCTCAGCGCGCTGCAGGCTTTGAGCTAAGCACATGTGTGTTTACATGAGCAAAGCCTTGGAAGACGAACACCATAAGGGATGTGAGCGAAGGAGATGATCCACCATGTAGATGTGTGTCCCTTATGCTTTATAAATAAACTGTGATGGAGCAAATCGCCCCCGGCCGTTCGGCCCCCCCAGCCACCCCCTGGCTGATGTTGGCAGAAGAGCCGGGAAAAGGCCATTTGGAGAGGAAGGGAAGCATTTGTGGGAGCTGGGCGGTCACGGCACATTTCCCCACCACGGACACCCATGACGGTCTCGTTCTCCCATGCGATAGAGCTGGGGCTGCACGACAGCAGGTTCAGCTGCATCTGCCATGGAGAAAACCCCGGAGCACCAGGCAAGCGAGGAAAGGCAAACAAGAGCAGCGTGTGGCGAGGAAATGAGTAAAGACCCTGCAGGACTCACTAATGGCTTCCACCGTGTGCCTCTGTCTCTGACGAGATCTTCTCCGTGCCAGTCTGGACGCACCCCATATCCCACAGACCCTCATTATCCTACCCGTGTTCACTGCGATTCTCCATAAATATTTTATAAGCATCCTCTTCGCAAGCCTTTCTTTGGCTTTACCTGGCGAAAGCAGATGCACTGAAAGGAGAAAAAGTGAGGGGAAAGGAGCGGGCAGAGTGATCTTGGTAAGGAAGGGGGAGAGGGAGGTGAGAGGAGCCCCTTCTTGTCCTCGCTGTCTCGCTCTCCTGCTGCTGTTCGAGCACAGCGATGCAGTCGCTGCCCCGATTGCAGCATCGCTGCATCGGGCTGGCGGCAGCCACTTGCCTTCCTCCCGCTCTCCCGCACACCTCGCCCAAGGGACATGTCACCCCATGTCACACGGCCCCGGAGCCTGCAGAGCCACCACATTTGGTCCTGGTGTGCAGCTCCTTGCTCCTTCTGCTGGTGCTGGTGCTCCAGCCCCGGCTCTTCCACGTGAGGGCTCAGGGCCTGTTTCACTGCTGCTTCCGACAAGGGACCTCCTGCACCGTGCCCGTCCTCTGGCCTCACGCGTTTCAAAGCCGGGCTGGCTGGGAAACAAGAATTCCATTGGGGGAGAAAAACTGACATTTTGAAAGTTGCCTTGACTGATTCTGGGGTGAGAGCGGCTGCTGGGGCCTGCGAGCCAGGCAGGGAGCTGCGGTGCTGCCCTCCCCACTCCGCTGAGCAGGCGCACGGGACATGGGGACACGAGCTCAGAACCAGCCCTGGGGCTAGAGGAGATTCGGGGCCTCAGGGTTGCTGGGCTTGGAGGAAGCTCCCGGGCAAGGAGATACCTGCAAACGGAGCGGGAATATTGAACTTCCCAGCTAACACATCAGCTTTGCAGCTTTCCCCAAAAAAAGTGTCCCCGGGGTTGCTTGGCCATCATGATACCAAGTTCATCCGAGGTTTCCCTGTGGTTGAAGGCCACTTGTAGTGAAGGAGGTGATGGCAATAGGGGTCCTACAAAAAAGCAACCCAGGGAATGTTGTCCATGTTCCTCAGCAGCGAGCACGTCCCTCCTGTGACCGTGGAGGCCACACAGTCACACAGACTCGCCAGGACACCCTCACCTCCCTGCTTCGTGTTTATTGGAAGCTCTGCTGAGGTTTGTGCTTAATGAATCGGGAGCTGGGCTTGACTTTCCTTTGCAACGCATTGAACGGCCTCCCCGAGTTTGCTGTTGGGGAATTTTTCCTGCTGAGGTACATTCCTAAATAAATAAATAAAGCAGTTAAATAATTTCCTGCCTAATTGGTAAGAGGATGAAATAAATGACCTAATCAGCCTTTTCTGTCTCTAATTTCTGTCTACCTAATTCTGATGTTACTCTCCCCAGCTGTATAGTACAGTGTTTGTGGTGGACTTACTCCCAGTTTACACTGGAGCAATCCAGAGGAGCATCAGGCCCTTACAATATAAATTTTCCTCTGCTCATTTTAATCCTATTAAACCTTGGACCTTACCTGGGACTGCAAAGGCTATAAAGCATTTCCAGGCATCCTTGTTCTCCTTGCTGCAACCGTGCTACAGCTGTCAGGAAACAGGCCAGTCCAGGATTCTTGTCAAGGTGCCCCAGAGCTGAGAAGGTATCAGGCTACCCCAAAAGCCCCTTGTCTCGTGTGACCCCCTGCAGTTTACACTTGCTGCCAAGCAACGTGGTCAGAATCTCATCCAGGCCAGAGAAAAGAAAACCACTCCAAGATTTATTTGTTACTAAGAGAGATGAAAAAGTCAGGAACGCCCTTCGAGGGAGAAAGTTGGATTCCATTGCCTGGTAAATCTCAACAGACAGGACTCCACCTGGAATGAGCTTCCTGACCCTCTTGGAGTGGGCTTGGTGTTTCACAATTTGCTGCCCTGCAAGTCCCTGCCCGCTGTCGCTGTCCCAAGGCTGCAGGACACATTGCAGGTCTCGAGGCTGTTCAGCAAGGAAGCCACATACGCATGGGTCTCCCTGAGCAGCAGGGAGCAAGAGCGGAGCCTCTGCTTTGGGCCTGGCCTGGAAACCAGCCAACACTTCATTAAATTCTTAATGCAATTCTGAATTCTCCTCCTAGTTTCCACATTGCTCCCTGGGTTTCCTGCCTCTTTCTCAGGCCTCCTTGGCCCCTCTGGCCAAGCCTGCACACCTGCACACCGCATCGGAGCAGGGATAGCAGCGAGGTGGCACCGCATCCTGGCTGACCTTCCAGGGAGGGAAAAGGCAAGAGAAGGGCGGGTGGGAGGAAAATGGAAGTTCAGAGTCAAGAACATCTCCCAGATTTTTTGGCACAGGGAATGAAGAAAGGGTCTGAGCTAAGGAGGCAGAGATAGTAAAACCAGAAATAGGTTCCCCAAGGGAAAGAGCCTGAGATAATTCCTACATCAGGTCATGCCACCCTTTCCCCGTGCCGTCTCCCACCACAGCCAGTGAAGGGCTTCACCTTTGCAGTCCATTTTTCTTATCATTTTAAGATTATTTCACAGTCCCATGGAAAAATGTTCTCAACAACTTGATGACAATTTCTACTACTGTGCCTTTCTCTACTGGATTAATTCCCTGAAATTTATCACCTATTTTCCTTTCCTTAATCCCATCCTCCTAATTGCACATTCCTCTGCCTTTCTAAATCATTCCCCTCCCTCCTGTTTGCTGACACCCTTTAAGCTATTTGGAGGTCAGTGGCAGTAAACCTCTCCCTCGCTTTTCACTCTCCTCCACCCCAGTACAGGTAGGTTGAGGTCTTTAGGAGTTCCTCATGCTGTGTTCTCATCCCAGATCTGATTTTTTCCTTCCTGATTTCATGCTCCAATAATTGTTTTTCTAGTACCCAGTTGACAGACAAGAACTGAAAAAGCCATCAGATGAATCACTCCCTCACACAGTCCCTGAGGTTTCCCAAAGAAGGGGACAGTGGGCTCGCTGCTGTGGCCAGGGGTGCTTGGCACCCACCTCACACTTGCACCAGGGTGCAGGGTTTGAGCTAATTCTGCACCTTTCTCAGCATTGCTCTAGGGAAGGTATTTTCGTTCTAGCCTTAATGCTGTTCATCAGATGGGTGATGCGTGCGGCCTCAGGGCCCCTCACCAAGAGCCAAGGACAGCCCTCATGGTCACCTCCGTGGAGCAGAGCAGTTCCTTGTGGCCTCGCGTCAGGCTCTCTTGAAGGGTGACAACACAGGACCCCTCTGCCGTGTGGCACCTCAGCGACGTGAGTGGGATGCCCAGGTCCTCATTGCTGCCCTCCTTGTTCTCCGCATTCCCGAAGCTTTGGAAGCTGCGACCCAAACTGCAGCTACACAAGGGCAGGACTGGGACTCAAGGTCTCCAGGCTGGCTCGGACAGGGAGTTTCCCCTGTTGCTCAAACCTTTGTGCTTTGCAGATGCAGCCGTCAATGCTTGGAGGTGTTCGGTGAGGAGAGCGCGGAGGATAATCTGGGAGGCCGTGTGCGTTAGTCATGGTGAGGTGTTGTCCCTGGACAGCCCCAGCCATTAGAGCGTCTGCCAAGTGATCCAGATGGCCTTCCTCTTCCTCCTCTCCAAGCCATCTCTTGCAAGCCTCCGCTGCCTTGTGCCTCTGAGCTGATTCTCAGATTTTAGTGGCCCCTCTCTCTCACTCTTCTTATGTGCATGGGATAAATTCTTCTGTGCTTGTTTGTTTTTTTGCGGTGTGTTAACTTGTGTGCTTAAAAGCAGAAAGGTTTAGTTACTCCTGGATCACACGCAGAGGTGGATTCGTGCCCGGGAAGGAAACGCGCTCCGTCATGGCTGCGGGCTACGCTGCCGAGGCTTCAGCCCTCACGGAAATTCATCAAGTTAATCCAATTAGGACATTTCTTCCTTTGAGTCTCCTTCCACTACTGCCCTTTCCCTCTTTGGTACCTAACGCCGTGACTCCCCCAGACAGCCGTCTTATCTGCATGCTGGTTGTTATTCGTCGTGCATCCACAGTCTGTTTGTTGCCGCATGAGACAGGAAAATAAAGTCAGTTCTGGCCTCAGGGGACCTTGCGCTCTGAAATGAGAGGTATATGGCAGCAGAGAGAGGCTGGGAACTCAGGAACGGGGATAACTTGGGATGCTTTAACCATGGTTTATTTATTAGCAGCTAGTTTCCTATGGATTTGATGGAAGGAATAAGAGAGCAGGAAGAACTGGCATGAGTCTGGCGGTTGCAGAGGAAGATGTCGCAAAGGGGACAGCTCATGGTGGCTGCACACCAGGATGGGTCAGCAGACCAAGGGAAACCTGTGGATTTCTGAGGATGCTTTTCTGGCCTCACCACACCAGGGCTCCCAGGCCTCCTTGGGAAATCCTCCCTCCTGGCTCAGTGTCTGCCCTGGGGCTGCTGGGCTGTGGGTCCGCTCACGGGCAGGGGCAGCCGGCCAGGAAGGGAACTGATGCTGAAGAAAAATTTCCCAAGTCTTATGAGGCAGCACTGAGGAATCTGGCTGAATTCAGAGGAATTCAGAGGCACAAAACTATGCCAAGAACCTGGTTTTGGCTCTGGATACTTTATTACTTTGATTAAAACTTTCCCAGAAGCAGGCTAGTGTGTCTTCCTAGAACAGATTATTTTGCTTCTTGCAAGAATCCCCAAATGAATCAAATCACCAGCCTTCTTCATGGCAGAATGAGTTCTAGGGGGGATTCCTTTCTGGTCCACACCAGAGACAAAAGTTCATGCTACTTATTTTCCACCATGCGTATAGGCAGGTTTGCCAAGAAGCTGCTCCCCAGTGCCCCAGGCCACCTTCCTTTTGTCCTATGCTGATTCCAAAAACAAGGATCTCCGTGGGGTGGGGAGCAAGGGCAAGACACGGCAGGATGCTCTGCTGAGCAGCTGGCCCTTGGGGGAGCTTCCAAAGAGGAAAGTCGTGTTGCTCTGCGCTGCGAGCTAGTGAAATGCCACCCAGCCTGGCTGCACGCGGGGAGGGATGGAGCAGGAGCGGGTTCGCGGGGACCTCCCCTGCATGCAGCAGCAGAGCTCTCAGCAGGAATCTCACGCATCCTACCAGCCAGATCCTTGCTTCTTGCAAACAGACCCTCCAGAGCACAGGGACAAGCGTCTCCGGCTGCAGATGCTCCAAGCAGACCGTGTCACCGCTGAGCAGGGCTGGACGAGCTCCTTGCGGCTGCTCTGTTGCTCACAAGTTTACGTCTCCCACGAAGACAAATTTCAGAGGAGGGACCATCCATCACACATAATACATATATTTATTTTGGTTCAGTCTTTAAGTATTTTTGGTTTTGACGACTTGCTTTGCGCTAGGGAAAGATCAGAGTGGGGATGAAAATGCAGGGCAGACTGAGGGACCAATCCGTCATGCTGCACAGATGCCTCTGGACTTGCACAGCGTAGGAAAAGGAAGAAAAAGGAGAAAAAGGAATTTGGGAATCCAGCCCTTGTGGGAGCAATGCTGTGGCTTGGGCCTTGGTGGTGGTCGGTGCTCCCAGGGTCAGCACCACCACGTGCCATCGCGCTGTGCCTGGTACTGCTGTCGAGCAGGGACTGGGTTCCTTCTGCTAAGTGCCTTCCTCCTGGGGAGAAGTTAAAATCCAAGGATGACTGTGACTTGCAAAACAAATCCTGCAAAAATAGGACAAGCCACAGAGACAAAATAAGCAAATCTTTTTTTTTTTTCTTTAAGAAGTTCACATTCTTTTCAGCAAAAATAAAGCAAACAAGTTTTGAGGCTTTTGTTCAGTCAGATTTTGTTATGGCTTGTGTGTGTGTGCATGTGTGCTTGTGTATATGTGTGTGTGCGTATGTGTGTGTGCATGCAGAATCTTTCTCTCTCCTGCTTTTTCACTCCCAAGGGAAGACAAAGTAGGGAAATAAAGCCTAAAGTGATTTTTTGTCATTGCTGTTGAGAAACCAAACTCTCCAGCTACGCAAGAATCTTCACATTAAAAAAAAAAAAAAAAAAAGGTTACTGGGATCACAGAGGTTTTATCCCTGCACAGGCATTTTGCTGAATATTTTTCAACTTGCCAGTTAAGGAACTTTAGTTCTTTTTAGTCCCGTAGCAAGAGAGATTCCGCAGAAACAGCATTTTGTGATGCCAGTTCCCGCTGCCTGGTGAGGCTGGGAGCTGCGAGTGGGGCTGAGAGCGGCAGGGAGCTCCACATCGGGAAGCCACGATGGGAGAGGATGCACCGAAGCCACCGGTTAAAGTGGCATCACGTGGCTCACGATGGGACTGCCGGAGGAGAGGAAGAGAAGGCAAGCTTGGCCAAAAAGTGTAAATAAACAGAGACATATGGTTCCTGGGACCCAGGCGGGGAAACCTCTAATCAGCTTTTATTTAGCAAATTTTCTAAGTAACACCATGAGCTTGTGCCTTGGAGACCTGGCCGCCGGCTGCAGGAGCCGCAGGCAACCCCACAAGCTTGACAAATTGGGAGACACGGAGCACCACGTCCCTCCTCCAAGGAACCCGAGCTGAGGGGCAAAGGAGAAAGGTGCTTTGGGGGGAAACATTGCACTTTGCTGAGCCCCATCAATGCCTCCTTTTGGATGGTCGCTGCTCTGCTCACCAGGGCACTGCTGCCCAAATCAGCCCTGCAGGCAGGAGGGCAGTTTCCATGCAGCAAGGCTAGCAGATGCAAAGGGCGAAATGGAAATTTAGGCCAATTTAAGACTGAGAAGTTTTTAAGAAGCGTTAATATCAAGGAAGTGCAGATTCAAACCAGCCCCACCATGCTCTGCAGCCCAAGGATGAAATGAGCTCGGTGCGCACGGCCGCACTCCTCGGTTCGCTCCCTGCCCGGCCCAGCTCCGAGGCTCGTTGCTTCTCGAGACCTGCAGGGACAAGGCCAGCTCCAAGGACGCCCCAGGAGACAAGTGTGCACCTATGTGCTGGTGCAGACAAGTCCACCGCAGTCCTGGAGCCTTTCTCTGCAACATGCCAGCCCTGTGGCATGGGGTTCGCTTTCCTCCCTGCAAGTGGAGTGCCCATGGAAGCCCCTGGATATGGGGATCTCTCCCAGCATCTGCAGACAGGGCTCTATTTCTGTCCATGCCAAGGCTGCCTATCCCTCTCCTATAATAAGCGAGGCCTTCCTCCTTGGCAAGGAGGAAGGGGAGAGCCAGAGCCCTAATCCCTCTACTTCATCCAGCTCCTGACACATTTTTTATGTATCCTGCCTATACCTGGCCACATGACATGACTGGAGATAAGGATCTTCTCACGTTACCTGAAACTGCTTTTCTGTGACTTGATAGCATTAATTATGACTTATTCTAATATAAAAGAAACCCTTCAGAAAGTTTTTCCCTGCTTTGCTTCTATCCCCCCGTCCATCGTGGCCATACCCCCACCCCTCCTGGCTCCCCTTGCCTAAGCCCACAGGACTTCCCAGTTTTCAGCAATATGAGATACAGGAGTTTCTTTCAAAACGCGGCACACTGGCAAGTTTCCCACCAAAGTCTCAAATCTCGCTGGATAATATTCTCCATATTCCTTTATGGAAACCAGAAATTCTGTCTTTTCTGTGGGCCTGACACAACACTGCACATGAGCGCGTAGAATCCGCGCACCTCCAAGGAGCCGGGCAGGGCTAGGCATAAAGGAAAGAAGCTGCTGTAATGACGAGTGAAACTTTTTCTGATGAATATTTTGTTTGCCAGAAAGTGCAGTTGCAGGTCAACCAAGATGATTTGCTAAGTGGCAAGTCATATTGTGCACAAGAAAAAAAAAAAAAAAGAGAAAAAAAATCAGTTAAAATCAGTGGAGTTGAAACATTTTGTTTTGATGGTTTCGAAGGAAAGCATTTTGACTTCTTTTGTTTTGCTCTGAAATGATGTTTTCAGACAAAATTTGCCTATGTTTAATTCAAGCCCACTTAGGAAGACTTAAAAAAAGAGGAAAGCTTGCAAAAGCAAATGGGCTCTTTGTTTTGCAATTGAACAAAACATTTTGCTTTGCTTGAAGCAGGTTTGGGGGAGAAATTTTTATTTCGTTTTTCCTTTTTCTGAGTGCAAGCTTGTTTTTGTCAACATCTCCAAAGTTTCCTACTAGCCCTGTGGAAAGAGGGGCTGGCAGGGGCTGCTGAAGCCACATGCTTCACCACTGGCGCAATTATTGAAATCACACAGTCCCCAGACTGGGCACGTGACTGCAAATAATAAGACCAGTTTTCCAGCTCGCAGGAATTTCCAGTCTAAGCAGATTATCCCAAAGGGACACGATGCCGAGGAGGGATCTGGCGAAGCAGGAGGGGAACAATCGCTGCAGTGACTTTGGCCCCTGCTCCATCTCTCTGCTAAGGCCACTTTCCACCCTCCTTGGGACTAGGACATGCAATGCTTGGGCAGGTGGAGCAGTGGAAGAAATAACCTCTTAAAGTGGGAAAGTGGGTGTCGTGGCCTCTCGACCCATCCTCCAAAGGCAGGAGACGGGAGTACGCAATATTTATCCCTTAATGGAGCAGTTTAAGACTGCATTGCTGGTTTATGTGCCAGCAATAAAAGTGAAAAGCCAGGCGCAGGGCTGCTGCCCGGCTGAGCGTGACATGAGCTCCTTTTTTTCCATATAATTTATAAACAGTTCATGTGTAAAGATAACCGGGTGCTCTGCAACAGGCCCAAACTCACCCACTCAAAGGATGCTGTTTGCAGCCGGGAGGTGTGAGATAACCCAGGGGAGATGCAGGCGGGGGGCCCCGGCGTCCGGGCCAAGGTGCGGAGCAGACAGGTGCCTGCACAGCCGACGTCAGCGCCGCTGAGCGAGCACATTCCCTCCCAGCCCTCCGAAGTGTGACTGCCAGGCTTCCCGCTGCTCTTAATCTATATCACATTGAGTAGCTAAATATATTCGCAGTATAATACAGCAGGGCCGGACTAATCTGCCCTTCATCATTTGGACACACAAAAATGGCTCTTTCCACATCTCAGCACAGGTTTAATAGCTGAGCCATCACGCTCAAGGTCTCCTATTACCAAGACTTCATCGTTTTGGCAAGGGTGACTAGAGCATGCTCCCTAGGACGTTGCAGAGGATGCGGACCAGTAATTGAAACAAAACTGCAGTTGTCAAAATGAATGAGCAAAGTGCGTTTCCTGCTGTCCTAACCTTGCCCTTCCCTGATTGTGTTTGTTTGGGAAACAAATTACATTTGTTAATTTGCAAAACAATTCTCCCCGCCGCCAGTGCCACCGGGTCCCGATCCCCGGGGTATTTTTGCTGTGGGGAAGCGGCGCTGGGGCTCTGCTGGCTCCGTCCACGCGGCTTCCCCTGGGCTGCGGCTCCTCCATCCATCACGGGCAGCACTTCCGCCCTCCTGGGTGGGAAGCAGCGGGATGTCCAACAGCCGTGGAGTGAGTTTGCCTGGATTCGGGCTATAAAAGGGGTGTTTCTGGCCTCCAAGACAGCTCTCCCTACCCCATCACAGCTGGGCTGGAAAACGACTTCCAATGGCAAAGCTGGGCAAGAGATTTTCTTCTTTGCAGAGGAAAGCAGAAGGTGGCAGGGAGAGCTCCCCTCGTCCCCAAGAGCCCTCATGACACAAAGCAGGGCCGCGGTCCCGGCGGTGCTGGCGGCGCGGGCCGGCCCGGCTCGGCCGCGCTCCGTCATGCGTAGCCAGCCCGCCCGCGGCCCCCGCTCCCCTCTCTGCATTAGCATTCCCCAAATCCTTTTAATGCACTGAATCTGATAAGGAATCTGCCGGTATTGGATTTTTTTTTTCTCTTTGACACATAACCCAGCTGGCTGGGTGGCAGTTCAAGGAAGAATCAAACGCTCAGTAACAAATGAGTAAATCAAGTTACCGTTTTACATCTCTTTAAGTTGTTTCCCTCTAAAAGCTCCCCAGATTTTATCTCAGGTGGCTGGAGTTTGAGGAGGACAGGGTGGGCTCCTCGGCATCCACATGACATTCCAGGGGAAGGGAAGCCCCCAGCAGGTAGGAGCCGGCTTTGCTCGAGGTGCCTGCAGCACCCGTAACTCCCTGCATCCCGTGGGGAGCTCCAGCAAAGGCCAGGAATCCCAGTACCAGCAACCGGGGGAAGCTGCTGTTGGTGGCACAAGGGATGCGCAGGCAGGTGGCCGCTTTGCACTTGCAGCTTCTCCTGGGAATCCTGCAGTGCAGACCCCACACTCGGGCTTTGCTAGGGGCTTTTGTTCCTCCATCTCCGGTATGTTGAGGTGAAAAGGTAACTTTTTGCAAGATTTCAACTTCTTCATTCCCTACTCCAGCTCCTTTGTTTCCCAGCACCAACTATCTCTAAACTGCAAAGCTGGGATGTACTCAGAACTTCCTCCTGAAAACAGAGGGTTGCTCATCCCAGCAAACTGTCCGTTTGCCAGCACTCAAGGAGCACACGTGGGCACGTGGCCATTCCTGGTGTTGCATCCCAGGCTCTGTGCCCACCACAACCATCGAAAAGCTCCCAGCCTTCTCCTGCACTGGGATCTGTGCGGAGCATCCAAGAGCGCCTATTCGCATGCACCGACACGGGAATGCAGCAACGGGCCTTCCTCCCATGCATGGGCAGCACGGACTACCCGTCCCGCTGGGCACTTCAGCAGGAGACCTGGGTGGCTCTCTCTGAGCTTTGCCGTTTTTTCCTTCCTGAAGTCTCTTTTTACAGATATTCACCAAGATTTCCCTAATCTAAGAGATAATAACCTGAGGAATTTCCAGTCAGGCTTCATTGGCCATGGCATTTCATTGCTCTTTCAAAAGACCCTGATGTTTTCCTATCCCAAAACACAGAAGAAGCAGAAAACAAATCAATCCACATAACAACAGCATGATCAGCTTTTCTCCAGTGCTGGAGAGGGGGAGAAAGAAAGGGAGGAGAGGAGAGATGGAACGATAGGGAGAGAAGGGAGAGAAAGCACAGGGATAAGGAGGGGCAGCGTTTGTGGACTCATTGGAAACCATCAATCATTGTTAGAGCAATAGGCTATTTAGAGCTGGTGAGTATTAAATTCCAGCAGAATTTGATGAATAACAGGAGGAAAAACATTCCCACTGTACAAGAACAAAAACAAGAGCCCCCTACCCCCATACTGCAACCCGGAGCCAAACATTCCCAACCTGAGAGAAAGTGCTGGGAAACGCCGGCCAGGCAAGGGGAGCTGAGGAGGAGGAGGAGGAGGAGGAGCACCAGCGAAAGTGCGAGGAGATGGTGTGGGGAGTGAGGAAGGCCGCGGGGAGCGCGCGGCCTGGGGCTCGCAGCCCTAATGCGAACCGTAAGGACCTCATTTTCACAACCTCGACTTCCATCCGGGGCGGGAGGCATGGGGGGATGCCTCATTTTGCCTTAATTATAATTCCAGCCCCTTGCTAATTATTAGCAACTGGAGCAAGTCTGCTCAGATAAGATAAGGCTGCAAACTTCCTCGGCGCCCCAGCCACTTCGGAGGTTCAAACACATTCCACGCAGGGATGCGGCCGCGGGCGCTCGCAGACAGTCCTGAGAATCCTCCCAGGCTCTGCCCATGGAAAAGCCTTCCTGGGCCAGGAGCTGCCGAGCAATCCCAGCCCGTGGTGCAATAGCAATAGCAATACCCGGGGAGGTTCCTGCCCGCCGCTGCGCTGCCAGCAAAGACCCGTCTCCAACCCTAAAAGGGCAGACCCTGGTCCTTTCCAAGGAGATCCGCATTTCTTGTATTCCTCCCACCGCTCACCCGAAGAATTCAGCGGCAGCATCTCTCCTTAATTAGACAGGCTGGTAATAGGAGCTGAGGGCCCTAGAGGCTTGTCTGACATCACCAGGTATTGCTGTCAAGCAAATGCAGAAATATGTGCTGAGATTCAGTGAGAACATCCCCAGAATTAAGGAATTTGTCCTAAAAGCAAGGTCTGAGAGCAAAACCTGGTGCCTTTTTTTTTTTTTTTCAATATCTCTCAATATGCACAAGAGAGATGGGAAGGGAGAAAGGGAGGCCTCTTAAACGAGGCATATTCAGAAAAGATCAAATAATAGTATTTGGGTTATTCAGCTTTATGAAGAAGAATTAATTCGGCAGGAGTACAAATTTGGAAAAGAAAGGCTGTTAGAGCTCAGGTGACCTTTCCCTGGAGCAGTGTGGCTTGTGGAGCCGATGAAGGGGACACATGAGTGCTGACATGGAAGAGAGTCACCCAAAGGTCACCTCAGTTTGCTGAGCAGAAACAGAGCTGTCCCAAGCAGCAAAACCTAGACAGATCTGAGATGGTCCAGGAAGAAGGTCCATGGTGTCCCCGGGATGCTCTGGGATGGGCCTCTCTGGAGCATCCAGAATGCTCTTCCCATGTTCCCAGCTCCGGTCCTCAGGACACAGAACCGATGGAGCAGGTGGCAGAGGTGCTGGTCTCTGCCAAGGTACCACAAGGTGTGGAGCACCCAAGAGAGATGCCGGGGCTCCCAGCGCTCCCGTCCCGTGGCTCGGGAGCCATTCCCACAGCTGGGAGCAGGGTCTCTGCAGGGTGACGAGGGGCCCTCCTGACTGTCCGGGCAAAGATGTCCCTGGCGTGTGGCAGCCGGCCGAGGGCCGCTCGGGTGCGAGAATGACTCACGCAGGCTCCGCCGCGGGCGTGTTTCCTATTAGGGCCGTTAAAGTCTCCACAATTAGGAATGCAGCTCAACCAGAGTGTGAATCCTTAATAGGAAACATCCCCCAGATGTGCTTGAGAGGGCCCCGCGAAGATGCCAGCCCTCGGGACGGCTCCTCCGCCTTCGTGCCGGGATGGCTCCCACATGACGCGGCATCAAAGCGGGAGGCTGCGGTCCCGGGCTCTCTACGGCCACTTCTGCCAACTTTGATCAGGGCTCATCTGCTGACTCCAAAACGCTTTTTTCACCCTCGTTTCCCAAGTGTGAAGCGCCTGAAGCCAGGCTGGAAAATCTGACACAATTCGGATGCCTTTGCACCAAAGCCAAGGCAGGACAATGGGACTTTGATGTTATTGACATATTGGTTCAGAGTTTCCTTGTTTCCATTTCTCAGCATCAGGACAGAGCATAGGGCTGCTTCTTTGCTCTGTTTAATTAGTTAATGTTTGTACAGTGCTTGGAGAATATAAAGTGCTCAGTAAGTGGAAAGCGTTATCCTTATTATTATGCCTTCCCATATTCACTGGCTGCATTCAGTGGAGCTGCAAAAGCTTTAAAATAAAAAAAAAAAAGGTCAAATGAGTTTATTTTATTTTATTTAAAGGCAAAATAAAATTTTAGTGCTGAGCAGAGGTAATGGACTGACAGCGCTGGGGAGTGAAGGCTTCTCTTTTTCTCCAGAGCAGCAACACGAAACATCGTGCCAAGCCAGGTCGCCTTGTGCCTCTGACCAGGACAGATCCTTCCCTGGGGACAGAAAGGCCCTATTCAGCCCTTGGCCTATCTGCTGAAAGCTACTAAGAGCAATTAGTTGGTGCCAGTCATTGAGGATGCTCCTTGGGACATCTGTTAGCTATGAGCTGCGCTGGAAGCCACTAACTCGTTCCATCCAGGGGCCACCAAGCCACCACTCAACGGGAAGCTCGGGCGATCACCACACGGGCTGGGCACCTCCGTGCGCTCCAGGCACGGGCTGCCATCCCGGGCCTGTTCCCCGTGACGCTGCCCGGACCTCACGTCCCACACACTGGGGACAGCCAGCGCGCAAAGCGCGTCCCTCTGCATGGCACAAACTGCGCAAGACGGGAAAGCATGTGAGCCTTGTGCTGGCTTTGTAATTCCTCATTTATAAGGATTTTAAAGGCGTCCTTTAAAATCCTGTGGACATATAAGTGCAGGAACCTTCTGTACTCCCAGCGACCTCAGGACACTGCCACAAGCCCTTGTTCTGAAGCAAGACCAGCAGATGCCCTGGCCGAGGACTGGTCTCCATGTGGGCTGTTGAGGACCCATTCCAGCATGAGGGATTGCCCAGGGAGAGCCAAACGTGCAGGCATCCCTGCTGCTGCAGCCCGGCACAGCTCCTGCTCTGAGGAGAGCCACGGGGATGGAGCAGAGGGTCCTGGGCAAGGGTTGTGTTTGGAAGGTCCCTTGCAGGGCTGGGAGCAGCTCAGGAGGATGCACTGCCCTGGGGACCTGCTCCGCTGCGCTGCCTCTCGCCCGCTGCTCCTTCCCTAATTTCCTGAGTGAGATTTAACCTTGCTGTGATTTCATTCCTTGCTGGTGATAAAATGTTTGATGAGATGCACTAAAGGCCCAGACTTCGGCAGCCCGTACCATCCCTCCCATCCCAGTCTCTCCCCCGCCAAATATGTTTGTATTTTTAACATTTTAGGCAACAATCTTAAACCAAAACAGATGTGACAATGAATATTTATCTGCAGCATCTCAGTATGGGATTTTCTCTTAAACTCGATAAAATAAACTGCTCATGATACAGAACAACATTTCTCCTAATATACAATACACAAGAGGCAGGAGGGGAATTAGCAGATGAACTCAGCATTAAAGCCATTTAAAATCAAAAGAGCAGCAGCATTTACATGCAAGGAGAACAGTTGGTTGCTTTCAGTGAGATTCTGGGTTTTTTTTTTTTTCTTTTTTTTTTTTTCCCCAGTTCTGATTTCTTAAGCCATGCAAACTAGCAAAGAGGTTGTGGTGAATGTGGAGGCAGATAGACGGGGTGTCTGTTCAGGTGGGAGAGCAGGACCGTCCAGAGCGGGTATCACTGCAGCCGAGCGAGGGGAGCAAGGCACAGGAGACCAGGAGCACCCAGCAAGATAAGGAGGCAAATGGGAAGCAAATGGGGAAGCTGGGATGAGCGAAGGGCAGGTTACCATATCCGAGTTTCCTCCCGGAGCCTTTTCCATGGTGCTAAGTGCTCCCTCCTTGGCTTCAGCTCTCTTTGGGTGCAGCTTTAGGGACAAGGCAGCCCACCCGAGCTCCCAGGATTGGCGTTATTGGCTTTGATTGCCGTTCAGATGGGATCCAGACTGCAGTATTTCCCCCCATGCAGTTTCTGCCCTTGGTGCATGTGTGCTTTACCCTCTGGACCCCAAAGCAGGTGAGATGCGGTGAGAGCTGCGTGGCTGCTCCCTGCAAGTGGCCAAGAGCCACGACCGACAGCAAGGTCTACCCCGAGCGCATGATCTGCTCGTAAGCAGCATCCCCTGGTTCTTATATTGCGCTTTGATGTGTGTATAGGACAGAAAAGTGAGTGTCAGGGAGTTGCTGTGGTGCAGGAAATTGTGCCTTTAAGCACTCGGCTTTCTGGACTCAGCATTTGGGCAGGATGCAGTGAAATTTGTGTGATTCTCATGACCACCCAGCTGGAGCTGCAGAGGAAAATGCCAAGCGTCTGCCAGTGCCTCGGGCATGGCACGGTCCCTGAGCACCAGCACTAAAAATGAGCTTAGAAAACACCCTGAGCGCAGAAACATCCCACCAGCATCGAAACTCCCTGGGAATGTGCAGTGCAGGCGGAGAGCGCAGACGTGCCCTATCTGCCATCAGCGAGGGGCAGCGCGCGGGGGAGCCGGCCCAGGAGGGAGTCACAGCAGGTCCCTTGAGCCAAGCACCAACCCACAGCACCACTCTCTGCCCTGCTCCTTCTCCTTCCCTTTGGGAATGGATGCGCTCCCGGGTGCCTCCTGGAAAGGGACGTCTCTGCAGGGCACCGGCACGGTTTGCAGTGACTGCTAGACAAAAAGGCAGAGGGACAAGAGCTCTTTTGTTCTGGAGAGGCCACAAAGAGGAGCCATGAGCACTGCCTGCCCAAAGAGGCTGGTGGCTTCCAGAGGGGAGAGGAGGAGGCCGTCACCACTCACTGCAGTTGTGCAACGTCAGCAAAGGGGCTACGGACTGTTACTGTCAGTGCGGACACAACAAGCACCAGTGGTATTTCCGTAGGAAGACTCTGGTGTTTGAAGGGCATGTGCAAGGTGACAGCTCATGCGAGGATGCTGCATGCACTGTGTGGGTCCGGGAAGGTTCTACTTAACCGCAGGCACGGAGCTCGGAGCTGACCCTCGGCAGCACTGCGGGAGCACCATGACGTTACCAGCCTCCCAGTTCTCCAGCATTCCAAGATAAGTTTGCTTCATTCCCCAAACTACATAAAAGTTGCCTGATGTTATGCTGTAGCTGCATAGCATTCCTTTGTAAGGAAATAAAGTGTCAGTGCCACAGCTGTGAAATATATGCACTGCTCGCTCTAATTCAGTAGCATGCACTGGGCAGAGTGAAGCAGTGGGTTCCTGTTTAGGTTTTCGGTTACTGTGTTTGTAAAATATTTATTTTTCTTGGTGTTTCTATCCGAGCCTTTTTAGAATCTAAATATTTGGATGATGGAGGAGCCATGGCCGGATTCAGCAAGCGGCCGCGGCGCTGCGCGGCCCGCGGAGCGGCGGTCGGTGCCAGGCACGACGATGCTCCGCTGCCAGCCGGCCCCGGGATCCTGGCCTGCGGATCAGACTGTCTAAATGTGGTCTCCAGGGTGCAGAGAGTGGTGCAAGGCATTGGGGAGGGGGGGGAAATAGAAAAGAAAAAAAAAGAAAGAAAAGCAGCAGTGTATAAATGAATAAATAATAGCAATAAAAAAGATCATTGGGAAGCAAAGACATTCTTTATGTTGCATTAATGTGTTTTCTCAGCTGCTCTCCTGACTCTCTCCCTGCTCGCGCAGTTCCTGTCCTCAGGACACTTTGGCGGTGGGTGCAGGAAGAGCCGCCTCTTCACCCCGGCCCATCTCCAAGGCCTGGAGAGTCCCCAGCCCCGCGGTGGCCGGACAAGGCCGAGGCTGCTGGGGAAGGGACCTTGGCCTCTCGCACCCCCGTGGCAGCGCGGGCTCTGCGCAGCCGCTGGAGCACGCGGCACATCGACCATCGGGGCCTGCTCTGCAATGCTGGTTAATGGGATAAGGGACTGGCTTTGCTCATCGGGAGAAGCTGCTGTTTGCACCCGGCAGGTCTCCGGGCGGGAAGCGCAGGGCACGCGGTGTGTCCCCGCTCCGCCGTTCCCATCCTGGCTGCCGCAGCTCCTTCTCCCGTGGCTCCGGGAACAGCAAGCGCCTCTCCTGCCTCCTGCCATTGCCGCTGGCATCGTGGGGAGGGACTCGGGCCAGGAGCACTCTCTGGAATATCAGACACACGAGGAAGAGCTGCTTATCTGCCTGCTGACAGCAGTGTCACCATGCTGTGATGAGTGACGCGCACGTTGTCCCACCTGCTCCCAGCATTGATCGCGGGGTGTTGCTGCTGCTTCAGAACCTCCCCAGCTCTCACATCCGCCTCCTTTTTTCTTTCCTTTCCTTTGGAGCCTCAGAACCACTTCTCAGCTCCCTTGCATTGCAAGCCAGGAGCCAGAGGGCTCTTCACTGCCGCAGGCTCCTGCCAAGCGCCAGCGCTGCCGCTGTGACAACTGCGGGGACGTGCTCCCGCTCGCGAGGACAAGATGGGGAAACGCTTCCTGGGGACAAAGCCCCACGCTGCTCATGGCACAGGGAGCAGGATTCGTCCCCAGTGCTTGCGATGCTGCACGAGCTTATCAGCTGCTCCAGCAAAGCAAGACAAAACACTATGGTGATTTTGTTTTGCTGGCTGCTCATCACCCATCTGCTTATTTCCTTGGGATTTTCTTCTCCTAACCCATTTTGACACCTGCAGCTCCACTGATGAATCAACTTAAAAGCTAAGCTAACTTTGCAAATCTCTTTTATGCATGACCACGGGGAGAGCAGATGCTTCCCACTTCACGACGGCTGCTGCGTCCCACACGAGGAGGGCAGAATGAGCCTCGCTTCTCTTCTGCGAAGCAGAGACACCCCGGTGAGGAGGGGTGTCTGC